>NC_057807.1:577098339-577210483 GCF_018294505.1 Triticum aestivum | reverse complement strand
AGTCGATTCAGTCGCAGAAGTGTAGCTAAATCGGAGCAGCATCGCAAGCAAGAGCAAGAGCAAGAGCAGCAGCGCGAGCAAGAGCAATAGCAAGAGCAGACCAGGCAGGGGACCGAGAGCAAGAGCAGAGCAGCAGCGCGAGCGAGAGATAAAGCAACAGCAGCTCCTACTGATGTGGACGTTGCCGCCGAGGGGGCGACGCCGTGGAGGAAGTGGCCGGCGATGCCGCCGTGGATGGAGCAACACCGTGAGATCGAATCAAGAAGAAAATGCGGCGATTAGTGTACAACCTCTTTGGTGGCGCCGATTAGGCCGCAGCTTGATTCGAGGAAACGGTGATGATGATGCTCTTCTGGTGGTGCAGGTGAATATAGCGGTGTGGGAATGGAGGTGGCGTGAATGACAAGGGGAACATCGGGGCAGCTCCTTCGAGGTGGAGGACGGGGTGGTTGGACTGGCTTGACGATGAGATCAACGATGGATCCTCATCCGATATGGTGGATGAGGGACGTCGAGGTGTTGATGTGGACGACGTCGTCGGGGAAGAGGCTCCGGCTGGGTGGCTGATATGTCCATTTTGCATCATGCTTTTATATTGATATTTATCGCATTATGGGTTGTTATTTCACGTTATGTCAAATACTTATGCCTATTCTCTCTTATTTTACAAGGTTTACATGAAGAGGAAGAATGCCGGGAGCTGGAATTCTGGGCTAGAAAAGGAGCAAATATTGAAGGGCTATTCTGCGCAACTCCAAAAGTCCTGAAACTCCATGGAATACCTTAAAATAAATAAAGAAAAATCGTCGCCAAAGATGAAGGCCAGGGGGCCCACACCTTGCTCACGAGGGTGGGGGCGCGCCCCTCCCCCTGGGCGCGCCCCCCTACCTCGTGGGCCCTCTGGTGGCCCTCCGATGCCCATCATCTCCTATATGAGCTCTTTCGATGAGAAAAAAATCAAAATCAACCTTTCGGGATGAGACTTCGCCGCCATGAGGCGGAACCTTGGCGGAACCAATCTAGGGCTCCGGCAGAGCTGTTCTGCCGGGGACACTTCCCTCCGGGAGGGGGAAATCATCGCCATCATCATCACCAACGCTCCTCTCATCGGGAGAAGGCAATCTCCATCAACATCTTCATCAGCACCATCTCATCTCCAAACCCTAGTTCATCTCTTGTATCCAATTCTTGTCTCCAAGTCCGGGATTGGTGCTAGTAGGTTGCTAGTAGTGTTGATTACTCCTTGTAGTTGATGCTAGTTGGTTTATTTGGTGGAAGATTATATGTTCAGATCCTTTATGCATATTATTACCCCTCTGATTATGAACATGAATATGCTTTGTGAGTAGTTACGTTTGTTCCTGAGGACACAGGAGAAGTCTTGCTATTAGTAGTCATGTGAATTTGGTATTTGTTCGATATTTTGATGAGATGTATGCTGTCTAACCTCTAGTGGTGTTATGTGAACGTCGACTACATAATACTTCACCATTATTTGGGCCTAGAGGAAGGCATTGGGAAGTAATAAGTAGATGATGGGTTGCTAGAGTGATAGAAGCTTAAACCCTAGTTTATGCGTTGCTTCGTAAGGGGCTGATTTGGATCCATATGTTTCATGCTATGGTTAGGTTTACCTTAATACTTTTGTTGTAGTTGCGGATGCTTGCAATAGAGGTTAATCATAAGTGGGATGCTTGTTCAAGTAAGAACAGCACCCAAGCACCGGTTCACCCAAATATCAAATTATCAAAGTACCGAACGCGAATCATATGAGCGTGATGAAAACTAGCTTGACGATATTCCCATGTGTCCTCGGGAGAGCTTTTCCTATTATAAGAGTTTGTTCCGGCTTGTCTTTTGCTACAAAAAGGATTGGGCCACCTTGCTGCACCGCATTTACTTTTGTTACTTGTTGCTCGTTACAATTTATCTTATCACAAAACTATCTGTTACCACTTATTTCAGTACTTGTAGAGAATACCTTGCTGAAAACCGCTTATCATTTACTTCTGCTCCTCGTTGGGTTCGACACTCTTAGTTATCGAAAGGACTACAATAGATCCCCTATACTTGTGGGTCATCAAGACTCTTTTCTGGCGCCATTGCCGGGGAGTGTAGCGCCTTTGGTAGGTGGAATTTGGTAAGGAAAAATTTATATAGTGTGCTGAAATTTTCTGTCACTTGTTACTATGGAAAGTGACTCTATGATGGGCTTGTTCGGGGTATCTTCACCCCGTCCAGTAGAGCAAAGAGTTGCTCCTCAACCTGCTGAACCTATTGAAAATGAAACTCGTTTTGAATTTCCTTCTGGTATTATGGAAAAACTGCTGGTTAATACTTTTACAAGACATGGAACAAAACATCCTAATGAGCATCTTCGCTATTTGGATGATATTTGTGGACTATTTAAGCTTGCAGGTATACCCGATGAGGTTTTTAAGAAGAAGGCTTTTCCTTTATCTTTGAAGGAAGACACATTGACATGGTATAGGCTACGTGATACGAGATCATGGAACTATAAAAGAGTGAAACTGGAATTTCATCAAAAGTATTACCCTATGCATCTTGTTCATCGTGATCGCAATTATATATATAATTTTTGGCCTCGTGAAGGAGAAAGCATCGCTCAAGCTTGGGGGAGGCTTAAATCAATGTTATATTCATGCCCCAATCATGAGCTCTCAAAATTGATAATTCTCTAGAATTTTTATGCTCGGCTTTCTGCTAATAATCGCACCATGCTCGATACTTCTTGTGTTGGCTCTTTTATGATGAAGTCTATTGAATTTGGATGGAATTTATTGGATAGAATTAAATGCAACTCTGAAGATTGGGACCTCGATGAAGGTAAGGAGTCAGGTATGCCACCTAAGTTTGATTGTGTTAAATCTTTCATGGATACCGATATTTTCCATAACTTTAGCACTAAATATGGACTTGACTCTGAGATAGTAGCTTCTTTCTATGAATCTTTTGCTACTTATGTTGATCTCCCCAAGGAGAAGTGGTTTAAATATCATCCTCCCATAGAAGTAAAAGTAGCTGCACCTATTAAAGTTGAAGAAAAGACCATCACTTATAATGATCCTATTGTTCCCACCTCTTATGTTGAGAAACCACCTTTCCCTGTTAGAGTAAAGGATCATGCTAAAGCTTCAACTGTTGTTCGTAAAAGCAATATCAGAACTTATGTACCTCCTGAACAAGTTAAAGTAGAACCGAATATTGCAATTGTTAAAGATCTCTTGTCTGATAATATTGATGGGCATGTTATTCAATTCGAAGGTGAAACTGCTAGAATTGCTAAACCCTGTGCTAAAGATAAACATAGACCTATGGTAGGCATGCCTGTTATTTCTGTTAAAATAGGAGATCATTGTTACCATGGCTTATGTGATATGGGTGCGAGTGCTAGTGTTATACCACATACTTTATACGAAGAAATTAAGAATGAAATTGGACCTGCTGAATTAGAAGGTATTGATGTCACAATTAAACTTGCCAATAGAGATACTATTTCTGCAATGGGAATTGTTAGAGATGTTGAAGTCTTGTGTGGGAAAACCAAATATCCTACTGATTTTCTTGTTCTTGGTTCTCCACAAGATAGCTTTTGTCCCATTATATTTGGTAGACCCTTCTTGAGTACTATTAATGCTAAGATAGACTACGAAAAGAATGTTGTTACTATCGGCTTGGATGATATGGTTCATGAGTTTAATTTCTCTAAATTTAGTAAACAATATCGTGAGGAAGAATTGCCTAGTAAGGATGAAATTGTTGGTCTTGCTTCTATTGTCGTGCCTCCTAGTGATCCTTTGGAACACTATTTGCTAGACCATGAAAATGATATGTTTATGAAATAAAGAAGGGAAATAGATGAAGTATTCTTTAAACAAGAACCTATTCTGAAACACAATTTGCCTATTGAAATCCTAGGGGATCCTCCTCCACCCAAGGGTGATCCCGTGTTTGAGCTTAAACCGTTGCCTGATAATCTTAAGTATGTTGATGTGGATGAAAAGAAAATATATCCTGCTACTATTAGTGCTAACCTTTCAGAGCATGAAGAAGAAAGATTATTGAAAACTCTGAAGCAGCACCGTGCCGCTATTGGATATACTCTTGATGATCTTAAGGGCATTAGTCCCACTCTATGTCAGCATAAAATAAATTTGGAAGTGGATGCCAAACCAGTTCGTGAACCTCAACGATGTTTGAATCCTAAAATGAAAGAAGTGGTAAGAAAAGAAATACTCAAGCTTCTGGAGGCAGGTATAATTTATCCCATTGCTGATAGTCAGTGGGTAAGTCCTGTCCATTGTGTCCCTAAGAAGGGAGGTATTACTGTTGTCCCTAATGATAAAGATGAATTGATCCCGCAAAGAATTATCACAGGTTATAGGATGGTAATTGATTTCCGCAAATTAAATAAAGCTACTAAGAAAGATCATTACCCCTTACCTTTTATTGATCAAATGCTAGAAAGATTATGCAAACATACACATTATTGCTTTCTAGATGGTTATTCTGGTTTCTCTCAAATACCTGTGTCGGCTAAAGATCAATCAAAGACTACTTTGCTATTGAAAAGATGACATGCCCCAAGGACATCAAAGGTATAAGAAGTTTCCTTGGTCACGCCGGATTTTATAGGAGGTTCATTAAGGACTTCTCGAAAATTTCTCCGCCTCTGACTAATTTATTACAAAAAGATGTACCATTTGTCTTTGACGATGATTGTGTAGAAGCATTTGAAATACTTAAGAAAGCATTAGTCTCTGCACCTATTGTTCAGCCACCTGATTGGAATTTACCCTTTGAAATTATGTGTGATGCTAGTGATTATGATGTAGGTGCTGTTCTAGGGCAAAGAGTTGATAAGAAGTTAAATGTTATCCATTATGCTAGTAAGACTCTAGACAATGCTCAAAGAAATTATGCCACTACCGAAAAGGAACTTTTAGCAGTTGTGTTTGCTTGTGATAAATTCAGACCTTATATTGTTGATTCTAAAGTAACTATTCACACCGATCATGCTGCTATTAAATATCTTATGGAAAAGAAAGATGCTAAACCTAGACTTATTAGATGGGTTCTCTTGCTGCAAGAATTTGATTTGCATATTGTTGATAGAAAAGGAGCTGAGAACCCTGTTGCAGATAACTTATCTAGGTTAGAGAATGTTCTTGATGACCCACTACCTATTGATGATAGCTTTCCTGATGAACAATTAAATGTCATAAGCACTTCTCGTAGCACTCCATGGTATGCTGATTACGCTAATTATATTGTTGCTAAATTTATACCACCTAGCTTCACATACCAACAAAAGAAAAAGTTCTTTTATGATTTAAGGCATTACTTTTGGGATGACCCACATCTTTATAAAGAAGGGGTAGATGGTGTTATTAGACGTTGTGTACCTGAGCATGAACAGGAACAGATCCTACGCAAGTGTCACTCTGAAGCCTATGGAGGACACCACGCTGGAGATAGAACTGCACATAAGGTATTGGAATCTGGTTTTTATTGGCCTACTCTCTTCAAGGATGCCCGTAAGTTTGTTTTATCTTGTGATGAATGTCAAAGAATTGGAAATATTAGTAGACGTCAAGAAATGCCTATGAATTATTCACTTGTTATTAAACCATTTGATGTTTGGGGCTTTGATTATATGGGACCTTTTCCTGCCTCTAATGGATATACACATATTTTAGTTGTTGTTGATTACGTTACTAAGTGGGTAGAAGCTATTCCAACTAGTAGTGCTGATCATAACACTTCTATTCAAATGCTTAAGGAAGTTATTTTTCCGAGGTTTGGAGTCCCTAGATGTTTAATGACTGATGGTGGTTCACACTTTATTCATGGTGCTTTTCGTAAAATGCTTGCTAAATATGACGTTAATCATAGAATTGCATCTCCTTATCACCCACAGTCCAGTGGTCAAGTAGAATTGAGTAATAGAGATCTCAAATTAATTTTGCAAAAGACTGTTAATAGGTCTACAAAGAATTGGTCCAATAAACTTGATGATGCGTTATGGGCCTATAGAACTGCATATAAGAATCCTATGGGTATGTCTCCGTATAAAATGGTTTATGGAAAAGCATGTCACCTACCTCTTGAACTAGAACATAAGGCATATTGGGCTATTAAAGAGCTGAACTATGATTTCAAACTTGCCGGTGAGAAGAGGTTATTTGATATTAGCTCACTTGATGAATGGAGAACCCAAGCCTATGAAAATGCCAAGTTGTTTAAAGAAAAAGTTAAAAGATGGCATGACAAAAGGATACAAAAGCGTGAGTTTAATGTAGGTGATTATGTATTGCTAAACAACTCTCGTTTAAGATTTTTTGCAGGAAAACTTCTCTCTAAATGGGAAGGTCCCTACGTTATAGAGGAGGTCTATCGTTCCGGTGCCATAAAAATCAACAACTTCGCAGGCACAAATCGAAGGTGGTGAATGGTCAAAGGATCAAACACTATATCTCAGGTAATCCCATAAATGTTGAAACCAATATCATTGAAACCGTAACCCTGGAGGAATACATAAGAGACACTTTCCAGAACGTTCCAGACTCTGAAAAGGAATAGGTATGTGGTACGGTAAGTAAACCGACTCCAAAACAAATTCTAAGGCAATATTTCTCCATTTTGGAATATTTAGAAAAATAGAAAAATAAGTAGCAGTCCGGGGAGGACACGAGGCCTCCACGAGGGTGGAGGGCGCGCCCTACCCCCTGGGCGCGCCCCCTACCTCGTGAGCACCTCGTGTGCCCTCCGGACTCCGTTTTCTTGCACGATACGTATTTTGGGCGGTAAAAATTCATTATATATTCTCCCGAAGGTTTTGACTCCCGTATCACACAAATATCCTCTGTTTTCATTTCGAGCTGTTTCCGTTGCAGATCTGAGGATTCCGGGGACTCGATCATCCTTCTATGAGGGTGAGCATATGCCATGGAAGGTGGACGACAAGCTTGTATCATCAACAACACCTCCACCACTAACAAAGAAGGAGACATAATCACATGGGTATGGGCACTCCCCGTGGCAACTACCAAGCTTGGGGGAGGTGCCCCGGTATCGTATCACCATCACAACTTCTACATTTACCGTTTTTCTTAGTTCGATCCTATTAGTAGTATCTTGATTTAGTAGAATAAAGTCATGGCCTGATTTAGTTTTGAAGATTAGTGTTGAGTCAAGGGCTTGATTACTTTGCCATGATCTTCAATGAATAAAAGAAGAGAATAAAAAGAAACAAAGAGATCATATTGATCTTATTGAGAGTAACGACTTCACATAGAAAGAGTATGATGATTAAAAGTTCTTGGGAGTTGGCAAATATAGCTTTGGTCATCGTTGCAATTAATAGGAAGTAATAAGGAGAGAGAGGTTTCACATATAGATATATTATCATTGACATCTTTTATGATTGGGAACACCCATTAAAATATGACATGCTAAAGAGTTGATGTTGGACAAGGAAGACAACATAATGAGTTATGTTTTCTTATATCTGAGATAAAGTATGTTGTCATGGTTCCTCTAACATGTTGAGCTTGCCTTTCCCCCTCATGCTAGCCAAATTCTCAGCACCAAGTAGAGATACTACTTGTGCTTCCAAATATCCTTAAAACCAGTTTAGCCATGAGAGTCCACCATATCTACCTATGGATTGAGTAAGATCCTTCAAGTAAGTTGTCATCGGTGCAAGCAATAAAAATTGCTCTCTAAATATGCATGACTTATTAGTGTAGAGAAATAATCTTTGTATGAACTTGTTGTGGATGCAATAAAAGCGACAGACTGCATAATAAAGGTTCACATACAAGGGGCAATATAAAGTGATGTTCTTTTGCATTAATATTTTGTGCATCCAACCGTAAAAGCGCATGGCAACCTCTGCTTCCCTCTGCGAAGGGCCTATCTTTTATTAGTATCCTCTACTTTATGCAAAATTCACGGTGATCTTTACCTTTCCTTTTCATTTTATCCTTTGGCAAGCCCAGCATGTTGGAAAGAACGCGATATATATATCTAATTGGATGTAAGGGAGTATGAATTATTATTGTTGACATTACCCTTGAGGTAAAAGGTTGTGGGGCAAAACTATAAGCCCCTATCTTTCTCTGTGTCCGGTTAAAACTCCGTAACCACAAGTATTGCGTGAGTGTTAGCAATTATGAAGGACTAAGTGATAGTTGAGTATGTGGACTTGCTTTTAAGCTCTGACATAGACTCTTTCCGATGTTATGATAAATTGCAATTGCTTCAATGACTGAGGGTATAATTTGTTGGTGCTCAATAAGGTTTCTGATTCATACTTTGGCTTTGTGAAAAGATCATCACTTGAACATGAGTAATCATATGACAAAATCATTATATGTTGCTGCTATGAGAATAATTATGATGCCTTCATGTTCGTATTTTATTTTTTTATCGACGCCACTACCTCTAAACATGAGGACATATTTATTGTTATCGGCTTTTCGCTTGAGGACAAGCGTGGTCTAAGCTTGGGGGAGTTGATACGTCCATTTTGCATCACGCTTTTATATTGATATTTATCGCATTATGGGATGTTATTTCACGTTATGTCACAATACTTATGGCTATTCTCTCTTATTTTACAAGGTTTACATGAAGAGGGAGAATGCCGGCAGCTGGAATTCTGGGCTGGAAAAGGAGCAAATATTGAAGGGATATTCTGCGCAACTCCAAAAGTCCTGAAACTCCACGGAATACCTTAAAATAAATAAAGAAGAATCGTCGCCAATGATGAAGGCCAGGGGGCCCACACCCTGCTCACGAGGGTGGGGGGCGCGCCCCTCCCCCTGGGCGCGCCCCACTACCTCGTGGGCCCCCTGGTGGCCCTCCGATGCCCATCTTCTCCTATATGAGCTCTTTCGATGAGAAAAAAAATCAGAAGCAACCTTTCGGTACGAGACTTCGCCGCCACGAGGCGGAACCTTGGCGGAACCAATCTAGGGCTCCGGCAGAGCTGTTCTGCCGGGGAGACTTCCCTCCGGGAGGGGGAAATCATCGCCATCATCATCACCAACGCTCCTCTCATCGGGAGAGGGCAATCTCCATCAATATCTTCATCAGCACCATCTCATCTCCAAACCCTAGTTCATCTCTTGTATCCAATTCTTGTCTCCATGTCCGGGATTGGTGCTAGTAGGTTGTTGGTAGTGTTGATTACTCCTTGTAGTTGATGCTAGTTGGTTTATTTGGTGGAAGATTATATGTTCAGATCCTTTATGCATATTATTACCCCTCTGATTATGAACATGAAAATGCTTTGTGAGTAGTTACGTTTGTTCCTGAGGACACGGGAGAAGTCTTGCTATTAGTAGTCATGTGAATTTGGTATTCGTTCGATATTTTGATGAGATGTATGTTGTCTAACCTCTAGTGGTGTTATGTGAACGTCGACTACATAACACTTCACCATTATTTGGGCCTAGAGGAAGGCATTGGGAAGTAATAAGTAGATGATGGGTTGCTAGAGTGACAGAAGCTTAAACCCTAGTTTATGTGTTGCTTCGTAAGGGGCTGATTTGGATCCATATGTTTCATGCTATGGTTAGGTTTACCTTAATACTTTTGTTGTAGTTGTGGATGCTTGCAATAGAGGTTAATCATAAGTGGGATGCTTGTTCAAGTAAGAACAGCACCCAAGCACCGGTTCACCCACATATCAAATTATCAAAGTACCGAACGCAAATCATATGAGCGTGATGAAACTAGCTTGACGATATTCCCATGTGTCCTCGGGAGAGCTTTTCCAATTATAAGAGTTTGTTCCGGCTTGTCCTTTGCTACAAAAAGGATTGGGCCACCTTGTTGCACCTCATTTGCTTTTGTTACTTGTTGCTCGTTACAATTTATCTTATCACAAAACTATCTGCTACCACTTATTTCAGTACTTGCAGAGAATACCTTGCTGAAAACCGCTTATCATTTCCTTTTGCTCCTCGTTGGGTTCGACACTCTTACTTATCGAAAGGACTACGATAGATCCCCTATACTTGTGGGTCATCAGTGGCGGACGGAGCATGGTGTGGGGTTTCTTCGCGGGTTTTCGCAGCCTTGGTGTGCAAATGGGTGGGCGGATGGGATGGCAGTGGGGAACCATGGCTTAGGGACGCGCTTGTCCGAAATGTGGGGTAAGTTACAGAAGTACCCCCACCGATTTGAGGCAGTTCTTTCGGTTCAGGGGTACCACGGGCATTTCACGTATCAGGATTTCACAGGAGGTGGGAGTTTTCACGCGCGTTGTAATTTCGGAATAGCAAGGCGCGGGTTGAGACGGAGGGAGTTGTCGGAGCACAATGAGACAAAGATATATCTTAAATATTTCGGGCTAACAAGGCGCGGGTTGAAGATGCGGGAGTTTCGCAGCATGATAGACAGAGACGCTAGCTTGAATTTTCGGCATAACAAGGTGCGGCTTGAAATTTCGGGAGAACAAGCTTAACGTGTACCCAAAAAAAAGAAAATTTGCACCTCAACACGCACAACACACACACAAACACCATTTAGACTAGAGTAAGGTACACGTGCATTGCAGGCATGAGATTTGGCAACCAAATTATTAATAAATACTACATTATAGCATGTAAGCTTTGAGTCATATATGCATGATGTAGATGTTAGTTTAATTCTTATAGTTCATTTCATTCAAAATCATCTAGTTTTTATATAAGAAAGCTAATCTATTTTAAGATTCATGGAATTGTGCATTGTAAGATATAAAGTAAAAACAAATAATGGAAAATCATGTAGAAAAACATTTGGGCAATTCTGATATGGAAGATTCTAGAACAAAGAAGAAGTGCTTGTGTTTTGATGTTTGTGCATTATGCTTAAGTTCAACCATGGAGTCTTCTAGATTATACATATGGTGAAATCTGGTGGAATCTATATGATATCCAACGGCCAGTAGTGCTCAAATTTGCCATCTTTGGACCATCGGATTCGCCTCATCCAATGACCATCTTTCAAAGTTAAAGTTACCCGCACACAATATAATAAATAAAAAATAAAAAAAATATATATATAGGGGTATAGATATAGATATGTGATGCGAAAGCCACCCATCATCTCCAATTAGAATAGTGTGTCCATGCACGGATGCGACGTGGCAAAATGAAGTCTGCCTTCGGTATCTCAAATTCAAATCAGTCTAACCTTGTTCAATGTGTATACATTACAACATGCTCGTTTCCAAACCACACCACGCAGATCTCCGTTATATTCATGCATGCATGGGTTTCAAACATCAGGATCTCTTATTCAAATATTTGAATTCAACTTTACATTGATTATGACCTCACCTAGTCTTTTACACCCACACAGTCATCTTCTCTTTATAATTGTACCACTAACTGTCTCTCGTGCATGCATGCACACACACTACCAGTTGGCATTATCCATCGCACACATGCAATATTTTTCTTCAGGTCGGTCTCCCATGAAGGCACACACCCACACACATCCCCCTCTCCATCATATTGGGCATTCTTTATCTCTCACGCGTGCATGCGCAACGATCGATGTTCCTCTATGTATGTGTGTATATAGCTAGGTCTTTCATAGTTTTCCACACAAACCGATCAATCGATATATCCAGTGAGGTCTCACCCTCTTTCCCACGTCCACATCAATCAATCTATACCTCTCTATATAGGATTAACATATATAGCTAATACACCCACATTAATTATATATCCAACGTCCCCCTCTCATCATCCATGCCTTCCACTTCATCTCTCAGACGCGCACACAATGGCGAAGACAGGGGGCAGTAAGGGCCCTGCCGCCCCCTAACATCACTATATATCGAGGCTAATATGAATGTGATCATTAGACAATTGCTGCTAAAAATGGTTTAAGTTCATGAATTGACCCTCCTCGTAAAGGATTAGCAATGCCTTGCCCCCTAGCTCATTTATTTTTCATGGCTCCGCCACTATGCGGAACAGCGCACGTTCTCGCCCCCTCTCTCTAAATATTGATCTCGCACTTGTGCATTCCTTCATAGTCTCCCTCCACTCGGCCCCTCGCACCATCTTCTAGCCCCCCACCGGATTTTTCCACATGTACAATCTAGCAGACTCCATGGTTGAACTTAAGCATAATGCACAAACCTCAGAACAACAGTGGTTCTCTTTTGTTCTAGAATCTTTCGTATCATAACTTCCCAAACTTTATTTCTAGTTGAATTGCCATTATTTGTTTTTACTTCATGCTTTACAACACATAATTCCATGAATCATAAAATAGATTAAGGGCTTCTTTGATTCAAAGGATTCTCAAAGGAATTTTGGAGGATTCTAATCCTTAGGAATTTTTCCTATCTTGGTTGTTTGATTCGTAGGATTGTAAACCATAGGAATTTTTCCATATGATTCATTTGCACTAGATTTCATAGGAAACATCCCATCCAGTCAAACCTCTTTGAAAGAATTATGCGTTTTTTCTATGCACAATCAAACACTCGTACAATCCTGTAGGATTCAAGACGATATTCCACTATAATCCCATGTTTTTCCTATTCCCGCCTTTTGGAAATCCTAGGAATCCAAGAGGCCCCAGCTTTTTTATAAAAACTAATTGATTTTGAATGAGATGAACTATAAGAATTAAACGAAGGTCTACATCAGGCATATATGACTCAGAGCTTACATGCTATAGTGTGGTATTTATTCATAATTTGGTTACAAAATCTGATGCGTGCAATGCACGTGTACCTTACTAGTACTTCGAGTATGTGCAAACACGTAAATTAGAATTCCAATGGCATGCTACATTCATGAAGCCACATGGAACATGTGGAGGCGTTGTCGCGACCTCCTTGTGTGGATTGATCACAGTGACGTGCTGCTGGTTCCGGAAGAATGTACTCGTCCTTCCTGAGCCATACTGTCGGTACATGCACGAAGCGAAGATGTGCACGCAAGCCACGCACGCACTCATTCCCTCGCACGCACACGTGGGTACACGGGCAGACGCAATTTTGTACCAAGATCCACCCCATGTGATAATTTGACGTGTGTAAAGTCGTTCACTTCATTGATGGTCAATTAATACAGCGCATACAAATTGAGTGGACGTGAGGGTGGAAGAAAGACATTACTACTCCACTGCGCGCATGCGAGTAGTTAAATCATGGGTTGCTAGTAGTACTTCCATTGGCATCCTTCGTATTTTGTGCCAATTTTTGACAGTAACATAATATTTACGCATTTGATCAGTGTAGTCTACTTGAAATTTATGTTCCACTAAACTCATCGGGCGCCGTTTCGGGCCTCAAAACCAAAACCATCAATTAATCTTTACCTTGTTCCCATCCCATTCGAAAGCCTACTCACACCTACTAGTACGTACCAAACCTGAACGTGCTCCCACTGTGCAAGTGTTAGTACTAGGGCTAGTACTTAGGTTATAAAAAGGGGAACTACCTAACCGAAAATTACTCTACCTTTCCTCCTCATAAGTGCTTCTTCTTCGTCCGTCCTTGCCATGGCCGCTGAGCAGAGCTCTAGGTCGAGAACTACTCGTAATAAGGGAGCGGCAACCAAGGCTGCGGAAAAAAAGATGGCTCTCCGCCACACAGAGACCTCGAAAGATCTCTCACGGGCAGGCGATGGCTCCCAAGAGCACCCTAGCCGCGGAGGCGAGCATGCCGAGCCGACGGCGCTGGAGTCGTTATCCCTCGACGGCATGCCCGATCAGCTCAATAAGCACCTAAATAAGCAGAAGGAGTTCATCCAAGGCTTGGTGGAGCTGCTAAAGGAGAGCCTCGACGACACGCCCGCTGAGCTCAATAAGCAGGGGGAGTTGACCGCCGGCTTGGTGATGCTGCTGAAGAAGAGCATTGCCTCGGAGAAGAAGGCGGCCAGCGAAATCCTGCGACTTCGGGAGGACAAGGACAAGCTTTGCCATGAGATCGACCTATTGAAGGAGAAGAATGCCGGCTGGAGGAGACGCGCAAGAAGAAGCAGTTACGACTCCGCGACAAATTTGATCATTTGGGGTCATAATCTTCCTTCTTCTTTTGCTCCTGTGTTTCATCTTTTGCTTCGGGTGTTTTGCCGTACGTGTCACGTTCTCTGTGAGGCATGAATAGAACAATGCTTTTTTTAGGGAATGAATAGAACAATGCTAACAATGAGATGATTAGCAAATTAGATCATTTTTTTATCGCCATATGGCACTAGGCTGCCGTGTTTCGTGATCCTCCGTCATAGTACTACTCCAGTGGAAAACTTGAGTATATCACACAGTTCTTTGCTCCTCCTCAGGTCGTTGGCGCATTTATACGAGCATTCAAATCACAAGGCCCTGCCTTCCAGCAGTAATGAGCCGTCAAATCACAAAGGCCCTCACCTCTCGTAAAACCGACCAAGCTAGACTTCCCCGCCCTCTAGCCTTTTAAAAAATGTATACTTTTGTACAGTGGTAGTATCGATGGATTGCACCATGGAGCAAAACTTGAAATTTTAAAAAAGGTGGTACATATAGAGAGCGCTCATCGCCAAATTATGCATATAGTACTATTAAAAAGGCTAGTCACAATAATGGTGTCCAGCACAACCCACCCCTCAAATAAAACTAAGCATCCTGGAATTCTTTGACAAAACTAAGCACCCTGAAATTCTTTGACAACTAAACTGCTGGCTATATGATGTTGGCCATATATATTGTACGTATATAATGTGAAGAAACAAGTGGTAGTACTATAGCAACTAAAAGATGAAATGTAAGAAATACTAGTATGTACATCCTGAAGAGTTAAAGTAACGAGAAGAAACATAACATAGTTCTACTGGGGGCTCAGCACAACACACCCCTCAAATTAAATTAAGCACACCTAAAATTAGACTTTGCAACTATTCCGGTAGACACTCCATTAGAACCACCATGAGCAACGACACTGCCACCTTACTCGGAGTCCTTGTCCACGTCCTCGACTTTGTCCTTGTCCCTCTTCCTCTTGGCCGATACTTCTTTGCTTGAACCGCACACTTGGCTCTTGCTCTTCATCCAACCCTTGTAGATATTGAAACAAAGGTAGCCATACATTTCAGGGTAGTGGATGTGGTCTATATCTAGTACATTCCACTGCCATGCATAACGATGAAACGTGTATGGAGGTTTCTCCAGTTTACCGTACGAAGGATGAACCATGGCTCCTGCCAGGGTCAGCATTGAAGGCTGACGAGAGGACACCAGCTGATTCTTATGGAGGTCGAAGGGGTTGCCTACAACGAGGCCTATCCGACCCATGACTTCTTTATCGTTCCTAAAGTCTACAGTAACAAATTTGACTAGGTTACTCTCGAGAAAGTTCTTAAAATCCAGGCATTCAACATCAGCATGGCATATGTGGTAGACCAAGCATAAGTCATGCACGCAAACTTGGATCATGGCGGGCTTCTTCCTCTCTTTTTCCTTTAGATCCTTCTCTCGTCCCAGGACTGTGGTGTACTCAACATCTAGCTGAGCGACCCACTCATCATCTGAGTTTTCGAACATGTGTCTGAAGTGAGAAAGGCATCCTTCCACCGTCGCGGAAGAACGGGTGTAGATGACGTCAAACTCATCGCCGGTAATGGTTCTAACCTTGTACTCACTGCTGATCATGGAGATTTGGGACGCCATGGATTTGGGAGGAGGGTTAGGATTAGTGGAACTACCGTAATGTGAAAGGACGGGACGACTAGGAACCAACCGCCATAGTATTAAAGGACGTGCAGGGACGAGTAGGAGCAAACTTCCAGCGTGCGAACGGCAGGGTAGTGGCTTTCCATTCTCCCATGATATGGGCTTCTGAGAGCCCTTGGATCTGAGATCGAACGGTTGCATGGCGTGATTCTAGACCTATGGGTGAATATCCTATCCTGGAGGGTTATTCTGCAAATTTTCAGCAACTTAACATGCGACCGTTTGATCTCAGATCCAAGGGCTGCCAGCAGCCCGTATCATGGTCGCGCCAACCACGACCGTGGCGTTGCTCGTGTGGTCGCGCCCTTGGAGATTTAACACGGTGCGTTAGGCTATCTGATGTTGGCATGTCATACATAGTCATCACTTAGTCACTCATACTACAACAAGGTTAGCTATAAGGTTGGCTATAATTGTATTTTTTTTACTTCTCTCTATCTCTTTCTTCGTACTCCCTCCGTCCCATAATATAAGAATGTTTTTGACACTAGTGTAGTGCCAAAAACGTTCTAATATTATGGGACACAGGGAGTACTAGTATTTATTGCATTTGCCAAGGAGTGACCTCTTCCAATGAAATGGTGTGCTTATTAGTTTTTTGTTGCTAAGTTTGCTTCATTTAGTTAGCTATAGACTCAAAATTGTCTTTTCACCTAGCTGCACGCGCTTAGCACCATTTCTTCCTTGGGTCACCAAACTAGTCTCTCTCTTCTTGATTAACTTGCCACATCAGACTTTATGCCTATGTGGCAAGCTTAGCACCTGTAGGAGCAAGTAAGGCCGCTTGTAATGGGAGTATCATAGGTAGTATCATGCATGCCAACTATGCAATCTTGATGAGGTGACGTCGAATTAAATGAAGAAAAGAGAGAGTTGAGTATCATAATATGATATTGTATCATATTAAATGATGTGCTACTATGTGTCATGCATGACAATAAATAAACTATCCTATGATACCAACACATGATACTATGCATTACGGATGTAGTATCATACAAAAGTGTCATATGCATGATACTACTATATGATACTCTCCATTACGACCAACCTAAGTACAATAGTGCGCTTTTACATGGCATTTTTGCACATGTGGAGGAAGGAGAGGCAAGGAAAAAGTGGAGAAGTGGGCTCTCAAGCAACAGCCAACCTGTACTACATGGTGGAGCATTGGGAGAGGCACCTGTATGGAGGTGGTCAGGAATCAGGAGACTCACGCCGGTCGTAGCGCCACAGTTAATATGATAATGGCAAGTCAAATAACGTGGCCCCACCTGTCCAGCAGTAACTCGCTGTCAAATCACACAGCCCTACATTTGCAGCAACCTACTCCCTCATCTTCTCGCGTCTCTGTCGAACCGACTAGGTGGAACTGCCCCGCCTACCGCGCAGGAAAAGCCCCGCCCTCGACTTTTAAATAGT
The DNA here is from genome assembly GCF_018294505.1 of Triticum aestivum. Lineage (NCBI taxonomy): Eukaryota > Viridiplantae > Streptophyta > Magnoliopsida > Poales > Poaceae > Triticum > Triticum aestivum. Next base: position 577,193,311 of record NC_057807.1, on the reverse strand, counting down.
ACAGTATACTAATTTTGTATCAATGGATTGTGCCTTGGAGCAAAGCCTCTAGAATACGACGGTACACATGTACGGAGTATACAACATGCCCGTCGCGTTTGCGTCGCACCCCAGACGGTTGGTCGGTCTGGCATGCTGCTCTCCGAATGGAACGCGCATCATATTGCGGTTGCACACACATGTGTGACCGCAATTGAGAACCGACCATAGGCACACTCCCCAGCCCCGCAAGTCAGGTGATTTAATAGAAGAGGGAGATGAGCGATAGTACTAGAGAAGTGTTGTACTACGTTGGTGCCTGGACGATCCCTGCAAGACAAGGAAGATCAGTTCGTCCATGCATGTGACCAGACTCCAGCAGACACGCCTGGATTGGCTATCGTCTACATATCGTGCAGGTTGTGTTGTACATGGTTGTAGTTGTGGTGAGAAATCTAAAAAAAGGTTTCTTGTCATGTCGCACAATTAGGTGTCTCGGCTGCCATCTAGGTCAAGCCGGCTATATTAATTAGGAAATCTATCGATGGACCCTTTTTCTATGAGTTTATCTTTAATTTGAGCTTTGTCCCTCATCTAGTTTGTCCGTCGGAATTCATGTTGTCTCCTTTGGGCAGTGAGGTTATGATTTCTTGTCATGTGGCATTTTTTCGTGTTATATGTTATAATCCAGCGCTTCAGATCAAAATGACGACAACTGCGCCTCTGGGCCACGTGCATGAAGACTTCTTGACAGTCATTGACGAGGTCAAGCCGGCTCCGGTAGACAAAAGAAAACTAGTACTACTCCACTATATAGGCAGGAGCCACCACGCTTGCTTGCTAGTGTTGCTCTCTTCACACTGTCTCATCCTCTCCAGATCTAAACATGACAGTGGTGGCCACACACACTCTCTCTCTCTCTGCTCACCGCTGGTCACAGATCCAGCCGCATCCTCTCCGCCGGGGAAGATGACAAGGTGCAATGTTCATGCGGTCGTCCTCGGCGACGGCTCTTACCCGCTGCTGGCGCGTCCCGATCAGCCTGCCTTGCCATTCTCTCCCAAGCACCACTAGCGAGGGAGGGCCTCCGCCCCCTTCTTCCTTGCTGCCGTAGTGTGGGCAGATCCGGCCTCCCGCCGCCCACCTAGCGACGTCCCGGGAACCATCAGGTATAACTTCCTTTGAAACCGTCCTTGCTCTACTTCCCGAGCTCCTGATATTGCTGCATTTGTGTTTTTACTATTTCTCAGGCCCCATCGTAGATAGGATCGATTGGCTGTTCGAAAACCACCTAATTTTTTAATGTTTAAGAGGTAAAACTAGTTCATGCACTCGAATCTAGTACTACTTGGTTCAAACAAGTAAGAAAGGGGGTGGGGTGGGGGAGGATTTGTTACCTGAATCTAGGACTTGGTCGAAAGAGGAAATAATGGGGGCGAAAAGTAGCAGAGGCTGGCTATCCAACTGGTCTCTAGGTCTAATAGGGAAATAAAGGGAAATGCAGTACAAACTCAATATAAACCCGATCTATTGGTTGAAAAAGGAAAGAAAGTGGGGACTGGGGGACAAGTCAACAGAGTAAGTCCAACACTAGATTTGCTAGCCTCACACAGTATATGGTGGCTATACCGAACAAAAATGGGACCAACCCAGATATCCTGTTCTGATGTTAGTTGCCCCGAGCCACTCTTATGTAATGCCACTGGTAAAATGTAGCAGTCGCCCTGTTAAAAGTAAGGACATGTTAAACCAATGTCGTTTTCAATGTAATGCCTCCAGTAATATGAATCAATGGCACTTTTTTACATGTCCTGCTAAATTTCCCATTAAGATAAGTTGGTTCTTTTTGTTAGAAATGCAACTCTCCTGGTCCGCCTACTCTCCCGTGCCCAAAGTAATGTTGGATTTAGTGGTTGTCATAGTTAATCCTAATGCCCACACTAATATCTAGCAATGCCACTGCTTTAGAAATTGCTACTGTCCTTGTAGGATTGCCATTCAGATAAGGAACATGCTTCTTTTCATTTGATGCATGTTTCATCACTTGTTAGTCACCCTCCTTTCCACCTTTTTTGTGCAAATAGAGATATACATTTCACGCTCGATCTTAGTTGAACTGCACAAATGATATCCAAATTATAGTCGAGCATTCCAGGAGCTTCACAACCAACCTTGATGTTGCTCAATTTTATTGCAACTAATGAAGAAAAAGCTCTGTGGGTTTCGTTTTCTGATGGAAATGGAACCGGGGCTGGAGCCCTTTTGTAAAAAAAATTGAAGAAGAAGCTGCTAGCTCATGGAACATTGGTTCATTTTAGGTGAACTGCACCAAAAGGTCTCATGAATTGAATCATCCATGTTGGTGACTGGAAGAGCCAGCTTCAGCATCCCAGTCTAAGCACCCGCGGCCTCCATCCTTGCGATGCACGGTATACCTCGTTTGCCACCTGCTCGACCCTAGTGTCACTGATAAAATGAAGTAATAATACAGTTAAAATAGAGCGAGTGTCCTCTCTATCATTTCATTTCCAATGTAGATAAAGAAAATGCTTGTTTTGGTTAATGTATGTTTCATCAACTAGTCCCATTGTTAATGTTTAAGCGTTTCTGCAAATTGGGGTGCTTAATTTTAGTTGATCTGTATGAAAAATAGAGATTTGAATGTCTCAAGGCGCCTCCTTCTACTACCGCGGTACACTGATGTTCATCACTGGCAGAAGGTGTATCTGGGAGACTTGGGACGATGTCCAGTATGAGGCATACCGTATGAGGCGTCGCAGGGCCCATCTCGCCCTCGCAGCATGGCATACTATGATACTATCGCAATATTTTCTTCTATTTATTTTGTGTGTTTCATCAACTAGTGCCACTATAATGTAATCACGCTTTTTCATTATCTGTGCAAACAGGGTTATTCAGTTGCATTTTGGTGGAACTACACAAATGTACGTATGGAACCGGCATATATGGAGAGTGCGAGGTGTGCCAAGTAAAAATTACCGACACCAACCATGCTGCATGCACGCATTGGCATCCACCACCACCAGTGGGATGTGTGGCACTCTCTGTGGACGGATCTTTCTCGGCAGCAAATCCTCTAACCAAATACTAGTAGCTTATATTGGCAGTTTTCTAGGGAGTAATCTTTTTTGAAAAAAGCACCAATCTATTTTTCTTTATTTGTACACTGTGTCACAACTTTGACCCAAAGGTCCAGAGCTATTTTAGGGTGATTCGCGTAGTACTCGGAGACTGATTGTAAGCATGATTTTCATTAGCTGTCACACTGATTGTAAGCATGAGCAGGTGGAAGATGAGGTTAGTGTGAAGCTTACCTTAAACCCTACTGTCGCCGTTGAAACAAGGCGAGCATCAAGGGAACTACGGAGAATGGCGGGGAAGCGACGTCGCGCCATCCGGCCTCCTCTTGTGGTGGGAGAACGAATACTCCTGTGGCTCTGGCTGGCTCTGCACCCTCATGAATGGCACACCATACTCGATCTATTCGTTATCCTCTGGGTGCTCGACCTTCGACCTGTACGTCCACCACCTCCGCCTGACTGTTGCCTCGGGCGAATCTGTCTGCTCCATCGCCCAGAGGAGATACTTGATGAACTCGGAGGACTGCGGCATGACTGCCGCCGAGTACATATACATCGCTGCCCTCATCGCCGTCGTCTCGCTCTTTCGCATACATTGTCACATGGCCTACACCGTCCACGAAATCTCCCACTCATTGTCAAACCAAGTAAGGATCTCCTTCAACCTGGCTAACGTTGCCTGGTCGCCACTGGCGATTTGCCTGATTCGCTGCTGCATCCTCTCCATATATGTCCTTCTGAGTGGTCCGGTGCTAGCTTTGGAAGATGGGAGGAGAGACAGTGGTCTTGCAATAGAGAAGAGGGAGAGGCGAGACGGTGGTTTTGGAATGGAGATGATGGAGAGGAGAGGAGGTGGTTTTGTAATGGAGAAGAGGGAGAGGAGCGTGCGGCAACGATTTAGGATTGGACGAGAGGGCCGGTGCGCTGTGACTGGATCAAAATCAAAATCAATTTACCCTTCAATTAAGAAAGTGACCCCACATTAACTAGTCTCCCTTTTATTCTGGGTCATAATTGACCATGATTTTCACACATAAAATATATGTTATACGTTGCAAAAATAATATAATTTGAAAGTACATTCAGATACGAACCAAATGATACAATTTTTGGTGACATGCATTCACATTTTGCTTGTCAAATACAGTACATGGTCAAACTTTGACCCAAAATACGCAAAACGACAAAAAAATACTTCCAAGACCAGCGCCGCTCTTACGCTCTTCTCCTCTTAAACCACCGCCACTCCTCTCATATTCCAATATAAACCCAGCGCCGCTCCTCTCCTCTTCCACTTCAAAACCACCACCTCTCCTCTCCTATTCCTGTCCAAAACCAGTGTCGCTCCTCTCCCATTCTAATCCAAAACCAGCGCTGCTCCTCTCCTCTTCCATTCAAAAACCACCGCCGGCGAGTGAAGGTGATGTGGAGAAGTAGATCGATGGAGGAGTACAATTGATACGTGAGGATCACAGATGGTGACCCTGTGAAGCTAGCTAGGGTGTTGGAGATACAGTCTTGGTTTGACAACAAGGACCAACTAGCGGCGACAGCGGCATCCATGGCTAAATATCTGCAACAGAGAGAAAACGCGTTGATACTCCCAGAGGGAGTCGCGCGGGAGTACATAGAGCTGCTCCTCTGGGCCATGGAGCAAACAGATTCACCGAATCCGATCGTGAGGGAGCGGTGGTGGGAGTATCGATCCCAGATGGAGCATCCACCAGAGATTGAAGGATCGAGCATCTATAGGGTGCCGTTTGTGAGGGTGTCCTGCCAAAGCGAGCTGGTGGAGTCTTCGTTGACCGAACCCAACTGCAAGAGGAGGAAAGCAGTTGGCCCGACGATGCTTCCCCGCCATCCTCTCCCTCGCCGTTCACACCGTCTCACAGGGCGGCTGTCTGCCGCCGAGGAATAGGAGGGTACTGCCCCCCAGCCCAATAGTCGGGCAGGTTGTGAATTGTCAGGAGGAGCTTAGGGTTGTCAGTATTTGCAGGTTGTGAATTGTGTTTTGTGTTGTGTATTTTGAGAGTACTTTTAGATATGAATGTCTTTTGAAATTCAGATTTGCAGTAATGAGCATATGAAGTATTTTATGAATTCTAGAGATCTATTTTTAGCACTTAAAAAATGTAGTTTCATAGGAATATAAAAGTGCAGAGAATGTGATTGTCAGAGAAGAAACTGCAAGTTTCAGTTTCAGATAAGAAACTGCAAGTTCAGTTTCAGATAAGAAACTGCAACTTTCAGAGGCAGATCATTTATATTAGCATGACCTTTTCAAACAGGGTTAACATCATGTTGGAAGTTTTATTCATGGTCGAAAATAGAACTTCCAGCCAGTTAACATCATGCTGATCAACATTCATGCATAGCACATCTTCATATGATGCACAGTCAAAATGCCCACACAATGTTGACTGTGCGAAACATAGAGAAAACGAAGGACGAAGTTTTGGCAAGTGTTGGACGTGGTGTGCATAGATGACAATGCGGACCCACATGTCAATAATGGCAGAGGCAAAAAAATTGGAGATATTTCCCCTGCACAGGTGGAATCGAACCCGGGCGGAACAGCTGTCCGGTAGTGTCACTTGGCCACTAGGCCAGTTCAGTAGTTTCGTTAATAATAAGGCACTTCCTCAGGTGGTCGGATCCCCTCCTGCGCCTTTGTGCGCTCTCTGCGACACTGATGTCTGCCGTTGTGAACATGCTGAACAAACAAGAGGAATCCAGAGAGGACTGTAGGTGGAGAGGCGGACTGTCGAGACCCACCAGGTCTATGGCCGTATGCAAGCAAGTGCCTCATCGAAAAAATACTTCCTCCTATTTCTATACTCACATTGGGGCCCACGGGTTTGTCAACATAGTTACATTTTTTTAGGTGCTTCAACGTAGTTACTATAGGAGATAAATTCACAACGAAGCCGGGGAGCTGGCAGGTATCATTTATTATTAGTGGGGCAGCAAGTATCAGCTGGGTTTTGGGCTGCCCCGTCTAGGCTTTCATTTTTAACATGCGCAGCCCACGACCTCGGATGGGAGGTCCATAGGCCTATTTGTATTTTCTTGAGGGCCGTCATGTATCGACCGGCCTATGGACCTCCCATCCGAGGTTTTATTTTTCCTGAATATCGGCAACCCAATTTGTGTACTTTTTTGAAGAAAACGCATAGGTTTGTTCTATTTTTGTATATAAGAATAGGAACGCCAGGTCCAACTTATGTTTCCCTTCTAACTATGTTATATATATTTAAATTATTTTATATGTTATTATATATTATTTTTATTGTCATCATATATTTAACAGATACTTACATATGTAAGAAAACAATATCCCAAGTCTTGTTAACTTATAAAAATAATTTCTTAAAAATAAAATCCTGGATTGTTTTGGCACGAAAATCCTAGTGATTGTGTACAAAAGCTTGGTAAGATTTAAGGACGAATGTAATAATATCACTTATTATTTAAATATATTTATAACAAAAAATCTCAGCCCCTTTTTATTTTTTGATAGCATTGCTGGCCCAACCCAACATTATAATTAGAATCAGCCCAGCAAAATCGTGTATTTCGAGAAAGTGCAAATGGCCTATAATTTTTTAGGAAATAAAATAAATGGGCCACATGGACGCTACATTATTTGTTCACCCAGTCGAACTAATGGCTGTAATTCAAAAAACAAGATCAAATTGAGTGTAAATTCTACCGCGCAAAAAAAAGACAGTAAATTCTGAAGAAATGGGTTGAATACGTGCCACATTTTTGGAGGCTGAAATGTGGGCCAATAGGTCGAAGCCAACGCAAGTCATTGTCAATTTAGTCAACAAATGATTCTGACATGTTAGCCGTTGGATTTACATCCAACGACCGACATCCATTTTCAATCTCTCGTCTTCTTCCTCCAGCGCCGCCAGGACCACCTCCCGCCTCCTGCTGCTAGCACCTCTGCTTAGCACGCTTCACTATGAAGCGCTACTCCACCGTTGGCGAGGCCGTCCCTCCATCCCTCGACACCTCCTGTTCTACTCCACCGACTGCCGAACCACACCGCTCTAGAACTAGTTAACCCTCGTACACCTCTCCGTCTGTGCCTCCTTATTACGCACAAAAAAACGAATACTCCCACTGCCAGCTGGAACCCAGCATAGTGGGAGGCTGACTTGTGGGCCTACCAAGTTGACACGGACGGAGGGCTTTGTCAACTTAGTCAATATGAACGATTCTAGCTCCTCTTACCGTACGATGTTCATCCAATGGCCGCAGTGCTTCTTCAACCTCTGGTCTTCTTGTTCCAGCCGCCCAAACCAGCGCCGGTCGTGCCGCGTGCTCCTGCCTCCCGTGGCCGGCTGTGATGCCGCGGAGGCCTCACCGTCCCCGACTACTCCCACCGCTAGCCAGTCCATCCCTCTACTCACCCACACCCCATGTTATTCTGCGGTGACGGCAGCCTCACACTGCAGCCAAACCAGTGAACCCTCGTACTCCTCTTTGCATGGGCATCCACTGTTGCGTCTTCCCCGGCTCCGCGTCGTCCCCTTCCTAGGCCTCGCCGTCGTCCACCGCCGTGGTGATCTCGGCGTCGCATGGTCAATGTGGTCAATGACCGACTTCCATCAGAACAGTACTGTACGTGGAGAGGCTGACAGCTAGGTCCACGGCAGCCGCAAGGAAGTGCCTCCTTATTACGCCCAAAATAATTATTCTTCCACCTGACAGCAGGGACCCACCGGATGATCCACCGTATTTCGTGAAAAAAACGTTTCCCCCCTGACTGCTGGGACCCACCAGCTAAACCTTCGCACGCAAGGAAGTACGTCCGGGCAGAAAAAATGATTCGCCCCCTGACTGCTGGGACCCAAAAGCTACATCTTTGCATGCAAGGAAGTGCCTGACAGTCGGGACCCACGTAGTTGAAGCGTACGTAGCGTTGTCATTCTGGTCGTGAATGTGTATGTACAGACTGGTCGATGTAGAGGCATGCACGTGTCGTAGTAGAGGCGCGCACGTGTCATAGTAGAGGCGCGCATGTAGCATGTACACGTACATATAACGGCCAGGGTGCAAGAAAGAAAATACGGCCATGTACGTACATATGGGCGGGGTCTCGAACGCCTACTCACGCATACGTACGGCCAGGGCTCATGTACATAGCTGGGTCGGAACAGAGAAACTGCATCGTCATTGTGTTCATGGGGAGGCAATGGAATGCGTCGTGTTCATCGGGAGGCAATGGAAGGCGGCGTGTTCATCGGGAGGCAACAGAACGCGTGGGAGCCAACCGGCTTGGACGGAACAGGTCATGGAAACGAGGCATGGCGTACCGCACAATGGAGGAAACGGCCTTGTGTTTGACCGGCCACGTTCGAAACGGGATCATGTTCATCGGGAGGGCTCTGGTGTACCGCAAAATGGAGGAAACGGACATCCTACGGTCGAAACGGGGTCCTGTTGATCGGGAGGGGTGTGGCGTACCACAAAATGGACGAAATGGACTTGTGTTGGAGCATTACGGTCGAAATGGGGGTCCTCTTCATCGGGAGGGGTGTGGCGTACCGCAAAACAGGACTCCACAGGATACTGTTCATCTCCACCGTCGACCTCCTCCAGCCTGCACGGGCTACTGTTCATCCACCATATCACTCTGTGCATTTTCAAACCGAACCGAAAAACCATATCGAAAATAAACTGAACCAAACCGAATTTATTGTTTTTATGGTTTCTGGTTTCGATATGGTATGAAATTTTGATACCGTTTTGAATTTCGGTTTTTATAGTATATACTGAAAAACTGAATGGTTAACCGAATAAACCGAAATAAAAATATATTTATATTTCTTGAGGCAAACAATGATACAAGTAGTCATTTTTCTTGTATAGGAGTAAAATTTCCTGCAAAGAACATCCCTTTTTTCCTATAGTGTAGTATTGTTTTCTCTTGCAAAAATGCTAATCACGTCCATAACCTTTCAAGGCATGAATTGAGGCATGCATATATACTTATATAAAGTTATATACCGTTTTTATTAAAAGAGTATGTGTTTTGAATTATAAATTTGTAAAATATAGTATGTCATTTTCAAATTTGCCTCAACTTTGGTTATTATGGTATATACCGAAACCATACCGACATGATTTGGTATATACCGAAACTGAACCATATTTTAATGTCATATCATATAAACCGAAGTATTTATACCGTACAAACCGAAAAACCGTATAAACCGAACAATGCAAACCGAATAAACCGATTGCACAGAGTGACCACCATCGACCTCCTCCAGCCTCCACGGGCTCTTGTTCATCCAGCCTCCACCGTGCACTACTCCACAGGCTACTGTTCAACCACCCCTCTCCACGGGCTCCTGTTCAACCACCCCTCCACGGGCTGCTGTTCATCCATCCCTCCACCGTCTACTGTTCATCCGGCCCTCCACGGGGTCGTCCTATTCATCCAGCCCTCCACGGGGTCCTGTTCATCCAGCTCCAACCGGCTCGATCGATCGGGGTCCTGTTCATCCAGAGGCAACGCCACGGGGTCCTGTTCATCCACCCCCACCACTCATTGTTCATCCAAACCCCCTGCAATGCTCACTATTCATCCAGAGGCAGCATCGATCGGTTTCAGTTAGCAGCAGTAGCGAAGGAATCGCTCGATCAGGTTCAGTTAATAGCCATCAATTGATCGATCGGGTTCAGTAACACGTAGCCTGCAGTGCAATCGCTCGGGTTCAGTTAGAGCTCAACGCCTTGCTCGGGTTCAGATAGAGCCAACGCCTCACACACACACGTGTACGTGTACGAGAGAAACGCGCATCGCTCGGCCCCGACCACCCACCGTAACCGGGAACTCCCCGAAATTTTCCTCGCCCTCGCTTCTACCGCGGTTTTTTCCGTCATGGACGGCCCAAAGAATGTCATGCAGCTGTGTCTCCGGCCCGCCCAGGACGAAAAGCCCATTTTTTGTCATGATTTTTTGTCATAGAAGTAGGATCCCACCACATCTATGATGATACCAGGTATTGTCACAATTATCGTCATAGAAGTGTCATAAGTATGACAGAAAAAATTTCGTACGGCCCAAAATATCACGAATATGTCTTTTTTTGTAATGTCTGTGATGAACTACTTTCCAATTCGGGAGAAGGTAAAATTACCTCATCAAGTTCTACTTTCCTCCCACTCACTTTTTCGAGAGAAACTCCTCCTCTAGAAAGGATCCATTTTTAGCAACAAAGATTTTTCCTTCGGATCTATGATAGAAGGTGTACCCAACAGTTTCCTTTGGGTATCCTATGAAGATGCACTTCTCCGATTTGGGTTTGAGCTTATTAGGTTGAAGCTTTTTCACAAAAGAATCGCAGCCCCAAACTTTAAGAAATGGCAACTTTGGTTTCTTGCCAAACCACAGTTCATAAGGCATCGTCTGAACGGATTTTGATGGTGCCCTATTTAAAGTGAATGCAGCCGTCTCTAAAGCATAACCCTAAAACAATAGTGGTAGATTAGTAAGAGACATCATAGATCGCACCATATCCAATAAAGTACTGTTACGACGTTCGGACACACCATTTTGATGTAGTGTTCCAGATGGCGTAACTTGTGAAACTATTCCACATTGTTTCAAATGAAGACCAAACTCATAACTCAAATATTCACCTACACGATTAGATTGTAGAAACTTTATTTTCTTGTTACGATGATTTTCCACTTCACTCTGAAATTCTTTAAACTTTTCAAATGTTTCAGACTTATGCTTCATTAAGTAGATATAATCATATCTGCTCAAATCATCTGTGAAGGTAAGAAAATAGCGATACCCGCCATGATCCTCAACACTCATTGGACCGCATACATTGGTATGTATTATTTCCAATAAGTCAGTTGCTTGTTCCATTGTTCTGGAGAATGGAGTTTAGTCATCTTGCCCATAAGGCACAGTTCGCAAGCACCAAGTGATTCCAAAAGTCCATCTGCATGGAGTTTCTTCATGCGCTTTACACCGATATGACCTAAACGGCAGTGCCACAAATAAGTTGCACTATCATTATCAACTTTGCATCTTTTGGCTTCAATAAAATGAACATGTGTATCATCACGATTGAGATTCAACAAAAATAGACCACTCAGCAAGGGTGCATGACCATAAAAGATATTACTCATATAAATAGAACAACCATTATTCTCTGATTTAAATGAATAACCTTCTCACATCAAACAAGATCCAGATATAATGTTCATGCTTAACATTGGCACCAAACAACAATTATTCAGGTCTAAAACTAATCCCGAAGGTAGATGTAGAGGTAGCGTGCCGATGGCGATCACATCGACCATGGAACCATTTCCCACGCGCATCGTCACCTCGTCCTTAGCCAATCTTCGTTCAATCCGTAGCCCCTATTTCAAGTTGCAAATATGAGCAACAGAACCAGTATCAAATACCCAGGCGCTACTACGAGCATTAGTAAGGTACACATCAATAACATGTATATCAAATATACCTTTCACTTTGCCATCCTTCTTATCCGCCAAATACTTGGGGCAGTTCCGCTTCTAGTGACCAGTCCCTTTGTAGTAGAAGCACTCAGTTTCAGGCTTTGCTCCAGACTTGGGTTTCTTCTCCTGAGCAGCAACTTTCTTGCCGTTCTTCTTGAAGTTCCCCTTCTTCCCTTTGCCCTTTTTCTTGAAACTAGTGGTCTTGTTGACCATCAACACTTGATGCTCCTTCTTGATTTCTACCTCCGTGGCCTTTAGCATCGCGAAGAGCTCGGGAATAGTCTTGTTCATCCCTTGCATATTATAGTTCATCACGAAGCCTTTATAGCTTGGTGGCAGTGATTGAAGAACTCTGTCAATGACACTATCATCAGGAAGATTAACTCCCAGCTGAGTCAAGTGGTTATGGTACCCAGACATTCTGAGTATGTGTTCACTGACAGAACTATTCTCCTCCATTTTGCAGCTATAGAACTTGTTGGAGACTTCATATCTCTCAACTCGGGCATTTGATTGAAATACTAACTTCAACTCTTCGAACATCTCATATGCTGCATGACGTTCAGAACATCTTTGAAGTCCCGATTCTAAGCCATAGAGCATGGCACACAGAACTATCGAGTAGTCATCAACACGTGTCTGCCAGGCATTCACAATGTCTGTAGTTGATGGTGCGGGTGGTACTCCTAACGGTGCTTCCAGGACGTAATTCTTCTGTGCAGCAATGAGGATAATCCTCAAGTTACGGACCCAGTCCGTGTAGTTGCTGCCATCATCTTTCAACTTAGCTTTCTCTAGGAACGCATTAAAATTCAAAGGAACGGTAGCACGGCCCATTGATCTACAATAACATAGACATGCAAAATAACTATCAGGACTAAGTTCATGATAAATTAAAGTTCAATCAATCATATTACTTAAGAACTCCCACTTAGATAGACATCCCTCTAGTAGTCTAAATGATCACGTGATCCAAATCAACTAAACCTTGTCCGATCATCACGTGAGATGGAGTAGCTTTCAATGGTGAACATCACTATGTTGATCATATCTACTATATGATTCACATTCGACCTTTCGGTCTTAGTGTCCCGAGGCCATATCTGCATATGCTAGGCTCGTCAAGTTTAACCCGAGTATTCTGCGTGTGCAAAACTGGCTTGCACCCATTGTATGTGAACGTAGAGCTTATCATACTCGATAATCACGTGGTGTCTTGGCATGACGAACTGTAGCAACGGTGCATACTCAGGGAGAACACTTATACCTTGAAATTTAGTAAGGGGTCATCTTATAATGCTACCGCCGTACTAAGCGAAATAAGATGCATAAAAGATAAACATCACATGCAATCAAAATATGTGACATGATATGGCCATCATCATCTTGTGCTCATGATCTCCATCACCGAAGCATCGTCATGATCTCCATCGTCACCGGCGTGACACCTTGATCTCCATCATAGCATCATTGTTGTCTCGCCAATTATTGTTACTACGACTGCTTAGTGATAAAGTAAAACAATTACATGGCGATTGCATTGCATACAATAAAGCGACAACCATATGGATCCTGCCAGTTGTCGATAACTTTGTTACAAAACATGATCATCTCATACAACAATTTATATCACATCATGCCTTGACCATATCACATCACAGCAAGCCCTGCAAAACCAAGTTAGACGTCCTCTAATTTGTTGTTGCAAGTTTTATGTGGCTGCTACGGGCTTCTAGCAAGAACTATTCTTACCTATGCATCAAAACCACAATGATTTTCCGTCAAGTGTGTTGTTTTAACCTTCAACAAGGACCGGCCGTAGTCAAACTCGATTCAACTAAAGTTCGAGAAACAGACAACCGCCAGCCACCTATGTGCAAAAGCACGTTGGTAGAACCAGTCTCACGAACGCGGTCATGTAATGTCGGTCCGGGCCTCTTCATCCAACAATACCGCCGAATCAAAGTAAGACATTGGTGGTAAGCAGTATGACTACTATCGCCCACAACTCTTTGTGTTCTACTCGTGCATATATCATCTACGCATAGACCTGGCTCGGATGCCACTGTTGGGAACGCGGTAATTTTAAAAAAATTCCTACGATCACGCAAGATCTAAAGGTGATGCATAGCAACGAGAGGGGATGCATAGCAACGAGAGGGGAGAGCGTGTCCACGTACCCTCATACACCGAAAGCGGAAGCATTTCAATAATGCAGTTGATGTAGTCAAACTTCTTCGCGATCCAACCGATCAAGTACCGAATGTAAGTCACCTCTCCGTTCAGCACACGTTCAGCTCGATGACATCCCTCGTGCTCTTGATCTAGTTGAGGATGAGGGTGAGTTCCATTAGCATGATGGCGTGGCAACGGTGATGATGATTTTACCGGCGCAGGGCTTCGCCTAAGCACTACGATGGTATGATCGAGGTGTGTAACTGTGGAGGGGGGCACCGCACACGGTTAAGAGAAACTTGTGTGTTCTAGGGTGCCCCCTGCCCTCGTATATAAAGGAGCAAGGGGGAGGCCGGTAGGCCCCTAGAGGCACGCCCAAGGAGGAGGAGTCCTACTAGGTCTTCCTAGTCCTAGTAGGATTCCACTTCAAGGAAGAGGGGGGAAGAAAAGTGAGGGAGTCCTGGATTAGGGGGTACTCAGACAGCCGGACTATATACTTTGGCTGGACTGTTGGACTATGAAGATACAAGATTGAAGACTTTGTCCCATGTCCGGATGGGACTCTCCTTTGCGTGGAAGGCAAGCTTGGCGATTTGGATATGTAGATGCCCTTCTCTGTAACCGACTCTGTGTAACCCTAGCCCCCTCCAGTGTCTATATAAACCGGAGGGTTTAGTCTGTAGGACAACAACAATCATAATCATAGGCTAGCTTCTAGGGTTTAGCCTATACGATCTCGTGGTAGATCAACTCTTGTAATACTCATATCATCAAGATCAATCAAGCAGGAAGTAGGGTATTACCTCTATCGAGAGGGCCCGAACCTGGGTAAACATCATGTCCCCAGCCTCCTGTTACCATTAGCCTTAGACTCACAGTTCGGGACCCCCTACCCGAGATCTGCCGATTTTGACACCGACGTTGGTGCTTTCATTGAGAGTTCCACTGTGTCGTCACGATAAGGCTTGATGGCTCCTTTAATCATCTTCAACGACGCAGTCCAGGGGGAGGTTTTCCTTCCAGGACAAATCTTCGTATTCAGCGGCTTTGTACTGAGGGCCAATTCGCTTGGCCATCTGGAACAGATCAATAGCTACGCCCCTGGCCATCAGGTCAGGTTTGGAAGCTGGAACTATACCGCCGACATCCGCGGAGACTTGATCTTCGACGGATTCGAGCCCATGTCAGGTGCGCCGAACAGTCCCGACGAGCATGACTTAGATCTGCCATCGGACAGTATTCGGGGGATCGCGCGTGCGGCTGCCCCGGGAATCAATCTGGAGCAGATTGCGCCATTCGAGGACGGGTGGATAAACCCCACCACAGAGGCAGCATATTCGTCGGCCTTGGAGCCGAACACTGATCCCACCTCTTATGAGGCCGGCATCATCGGACCCTTGGACTCGTCTCCGGCTACAGGATCCGAACCGCGTATGCCCGTGCCTATCGAATCTGATTGGGCACCGGTCATGGAGTTCACCTCCGTGGATATCTTTCAGCACTCGCCCTTGGGTGATGTGCTAAACTCATTAAGGTCTCTCTCTTTGTCAAGAGACTCTTGGCCAAACTATGTCCGGCTCAAGTGGGAAGCGGACGATGAAGAAATTTGTTCCCCACCCACCACCCACTTAATAGCCGCTGTTGATGACTTAACCAACGTGCTGGACTTCAAATCCGAAGACATCGACGGTATGGACAACGATGTAGGAGAAGAACAAGAACCACCGCCTACAGGGCGCTGGACAGCCACCTCATCATATGATATATATATATGGTGGACACCCCCAAAGAAGGCAATGGCAATGAGGCAAAGGAAGATAATCCCCCAGAGAAGCAATCCAGGCACCGGCGTCATAGGCGTTGCTCCAAGCCCCGCCAGAGAAAAAATAGTGATACCGGCACAAGAGATGATAACAATCCGAATGGTGCGGAAGACGAAAATAATCTTGTCGAGGCAGGCTTCGAGCAGGCCAAGCAAGAAGATGGGCAAGCTAGCCCCAAGGAACAGGCAACAAATGGAGAATCAGACGATGATAATTACCTGCCTCTCTCCAAGGACGAAGTGAGCCTTGCCGATGAAGAATTCATCGTGCCTAAGGATCCCGTCGAGCAGGAGCGCTTCAAGTGCCGGCTTATAGACACTACAAAAAGCCTGAAGAAAAAGCAGCAACAACTTCAAGCTGATCAAGATCTGCTAACTGATAGATGGATCGAGGTCCTGGCTGCCGAGGAATACAGACTCGAGCGTGCTACCAAAAGTTACCCAAGGCGCAGGTTGCTACCTCAACTCGAGGAGGAGGCGTTAAAGCCCACACTACCAACGCATGATGCGGCTGACTGGCCACCCCGTGGCCGAGACAAAGTGGCGTACAAGCCCAAAGTCCAGACCGCACCTCGTCGCCAACAAGTAAAAACACGAAGGCCGGGGGCTACACGAAGGACTGCAAGACATATTGGAAAACAAAGCATGACAGTCAAGATCGATCTACAGATCACGAGGGCGCACCACAACGCGTGACGATGACCGTCACGCCGGATACACTAAACAAAAGTTTGGCCGGGCCGAATACAACAGACCAGATTCATCCGAACTGCATCGAGATGTAGCCCGACATAGAGGCGCCGCATACCCCCTATGCTTCACTAATGAAGTAATGGATCATGAATTCCCAGAAGGATTTAAACCTGTGAACATTGAATCATATGATGGCACAATGGACCCTGCGGTATGGATTGAAGATTTTCTCCTACACATTCACATGGCCCGCGGAGATGATCTACACGCCATCAAGTACCTCCCACTAAAACTCAGGGGACCGGCTCGGCATTGGCTGAATAGCTTGCCGGCAAACTCCATCGGAAGTTGGGAGAACCTAGAAGACGCATTCCTTCACAACTTCCAGGGCACTTATGTGCGACCACTGGATGCTGATGACTTAAGTCACATAACCCAATGGCCCGAAGAGTCAGCAAGGAAATTCTGGACTCGGTTCCTAACTAAAAAGAACCAAATTGTCGACTATCCGAATGCCGAAGCCTTAGCAGCTTTCAAGCATAACATCCATGATGAATGGCTCGCCCGACACCTCGGCCAAGAGAAGCCAAAGTCCATGGTAGCCCTCACGACACTCATGACACATTTTTTCACGGGCGAGGACAGCTGGCTGGCTCATAGCAACATCACACCAAAAAACTCCGGCAATTCAGACGCCAGAGATAGCAACGACAAGCCACGACACAATAGACTCAAGCATCGGAACATTGGCGACAACGCCAAAGACACGGTAGTCAATGCCGGATTCAGAGGCTCTAAATCCGGACAACGGAAAAAGCCATTCAAAAGAAACAATCCGGGCTCGTGCAGTCTGGACCGCATACTCGATCGCTCATGTCAAATTCACGGCACCCCCCATAAACCAGCCAACCACACCAATAGAGAATGTTGGGTGTTTAAAAAGGCTGGCAAGTTGAATGCCGAATACAAGGAAAAGGGGTTGCATAGCAATGATGACGAGGAGCCCCGGCTGCCGAACACTGGAGGACAGAAGAAATTCCCTCCCCAGATGAAAATGGTGAATATGATATACGCAACCCATATTCCCAAGCGGGAACGGAAGCGTGCACTACGGGATGTCTATGTGATGGAGCCAGTCGCCCCAAAATTCAACCAATGGTCTTCTTGTCCGATCACTTTCGATCGTAGGGACCATCCTACGAGTATCCGCCATAGCGGTTCTGCCACATTGGTCCTTGACCCAATCATTAACAGATTCCACCTCACACGAGTCCTTATGGACGGTGGCAGCAGCCTGAACCTGCTTTATCAGGATACAGTGCGAAAAATGGGCATCGATGCCTCAAGGATCAAACCCACCAAAACCACCTTTAAAGGTGTAATACCAGGTGTAGAGGCCTGTTGTACGGGCTCAATCACACTGGAAGTAGTCTTCGGATCTCCGGACAACTTCCGAAGCGAGGAGTTAATCTTTGACATCGTCCCCTTCCGTAGTGGTTATTATGCCCTACTAGGACGAACCGCATTCGCTCGATTCAATGCGGTGCCGCACTAGGCATACCTCAAGCTCAAGATGCCAGGACCTCGCGGGGTTATAATAGTCAATGGAAACACAGAGCGCTCGCTCCGCACGGAGGAGCACACTGCGGCCCTCGCGACAGAAGTACAAAGTAGCCTTCTTAGGCAAACAACCAATTCAGCAATGAAGAACCCGGACACCGCCAAGCGAGTCCGGAGTACCCCGCAACAGGATCATCCGGAACATCCAGAGCTCGACTAGCAATTCAGCGTCCGTCCTAGTCCCAGTCAAGCGGCAAAATTTGTGCCGCGCGTACATAATTACGCACTAAAAATACCATGGGCACAGGTAGAGGCACGGCTATGACATGGTCCATCATGCGGCTCAACCGTCCTACGACCCGTATTCCTTCATCATTTTTCTCTCTTTCAGGACCTAACTCTCCAGAGACCCTTTCATATAGCCGGATTATCAGACTCATCACAGGAGGGAAAAACCAAGGAGGTAAGAAGCTTTGACGTACAAGGGAATACCCAGGTGGTCTCTATTAATGATCGTTATACCTGTTTTATATACCCACTCGCAGCTTACCCTTGGCCGGGACATGTTAAATAGTCCTATTTTGCTTATCGCACTACTTGTATACATACGCTTTGACATATTATTTAAATAACAATGGAAAAAATATAAAATGTCAGCTTATTATTAATTTTTATTCATCTTCTTCCTTTACTGCTTATTTACTACAAATTGCACCCATACACTTTGGTACATTCAGTTCACCATGGGCTTCAGTGTACCCCATAACACGGCAAGAAAAGTCCGAACCATTTCAACAGTGCGGCACCCCGAACTTATAACATTATATGCATCAGCTCCGAATCATGTCTTGGGTCAATAGTTAGGTTTGCCCGGCTCCTATGTTTTGGTACCTTACATTCTGCTATATCGGCTAAGGTAGCGCAGGGAGAACTACTGCGATTGTGTCCCGGATCTTCCGGACGAGCACCTCAGTAGAGAAAGCCGAAAACTGACTGTCATGATGCGGTGAGAGCTGGTCGCTGTTCGAGAGGTCTCAAATCCTTAAAGATTTTTTTCGCTTCCTGCAAGGAATCGGCCTTGTCCGATTTAGGCGTGCATAGTGATACGTCTCCAACGTATCTACTTTTCCAAACACTTTTGCCCTTGTTTTGGACTCTAACTTGCATGATTTGAATGAAACTAACCCGGGCTGATGTTGTTTTCAGCAGAATTGCCATGATGTTGTTTTATGTGTAGAAAACAGAAGTTCTCGGAATGACCTGAAAATCCACTAAGGCAAGTTTTGGAAAATATAAAAAATATTGGCGAAAGAATCAAACCAGGGGGACCACACCCTGTCCATGAGGGTGGGGCGCACCCCCTGTCTCGTGGGCCCCCTGAGGCTCCGTCGACCTCTACTCCAACTCCATATATTCTATCTCGCTGAGAAAAAAATCAGAGAGAAAGTTTCATCGCGTTTTATGATACGGAGCCGCCGCCAAGCCCTAATCTCTCTCGGGAGGGCTGATCTGGAGTCCGTTCGGGGCTCCACAGAGGGGGATTCGTCGCCGTCGTCATCATCAACCATCCTCCATCACCAATTTCATGATGCTCACAGCCGTGTGTGAGTAATTCCATCGTAGGCTTGCTGGACGGTGATGGGTTGGATGAGATTTACCATGTAATCAAGTTATTTTTGTTAGGGTTTGATCCCTAGTATCCACTATGTTCTGAGATTGATGTTGCTATGACTTTGCTATGCTTAATGCTTGTCACTAGGGCCCGAGTGCCATGATTTCAGATCTGAACCTATTATGTCTTCATGAATGTATGTGTGTTCTTGATCCTATCTTGCAAGTCTATAGTCACCTATTATGTGTTATGATCCGACAACCCCGAAGTGACAATAATCGGGATACTTCTCGGTGATGACCGTAGTTTGAGGAGTTCATGTATTCACTATGTGTTAATGCTTTGTTCTGGTTCTCTATTAAAAGGCGGCCTTAATATCCCTTAGTTTCCACTAGGACCCCGCTGCCACGGGAGGGTAGGACAAAAGATGGCATGCAAGTTCTTTTCCATAAGCACGTATGACTATATACGGAATACATGCCTACATTACATTAATGAACTGGAGCTAGTTCTGTGTCACCCTATGTTATAGCTATTACATGAGGAATCGCATCCAACATAATCATCCATCACTGATCCAATACCTACGAGCTTTTCACATATTGTGCTTCGCTTATTTACTTTTCCGTTGCTACTGTTACAATTACGACAAAACTATTATCTTTACTTTTGCCACTGTTACCTTTATTATCATACTACTTTGCTACTAAATACTTTGCTGCAGATACTAACTTATCCAGGTGTGATTGAATTGACAACTCAACTGCTAATACTCAATAATATTCTTTGGCTCCCCTTATGTTGAATCAATAAATTTGAGTTGAATACTTTACCCTCAAAAGTTGTTGCGATCCCCTACACTTGTGGGTTATCAAGACTAATTTCTGGCACCGTTACCGAGGAGCATAGCTCTATTCTTTGAGTCACTTTGGATTTATATCTGTTGATCACTATGAGGACCTTGAAAGACAAAAAAAACCAAGATTTTGCTCTCAACTACGAGGGGAGGTAAGGAACTGCCATCTAGCTGTGCACTAGATTCTCCTTCTGTTATTAGTAAGCTTCCGACACCTAAACCTGCTACTGCTATGAATTCTAATATGTGCGTAGTCCCCAGGATATGATTTATTACTTCTCTGCAAAATATTTCCCTGCTCATAAGAAACAAGCTGCCTTGCGGGAAATATATAATTTTGTGCAAATCAAAGAAGAGAGTCTCCCACAAGCTTGGGGAGGCTTCTCCGATAACTTAATGCTTTGCCTGATCATCCTCTTAAGAAAAATAAAATACTTGATATCTTTTATAATGAGCTAACCGATGCTTCCAAGGACTACTTGGATAGTTGTGCTGGTTGTGTTTTCTGGGAAAGAACAGTCGACGAAGCTGAATTACTAGTGAATAATATGTTGACTAATGAAAATAATTGGACTCTTCCTAAGCCAATTCCTGAGACAATTCCTGAACCAATTGAGCCAACTCCTGAGCCTATTCCTAAACCCACTCCAAAGAAGAGAGGTGTTCTATTTCTCAGTCCTGAAGATATGCAAGAGGCAAAGAAATCAATGAAAGAAAAAGGTATAAAAGCTGAAGATGTTAAGAATTTACCACCTATTGAAGAAATACATGGTCTTAATATACCACCTGTCGAAGAACCACATTGTCTTGATAACTCGACACAGGTAGTAAAGGTAAATTCTCTCTATAGATATGATAAAGTTGCAATTCCCTCTACTAAATTTAATAGCCCATGCTTAGATGAATTTGATGACTTTATGGCTAGACAAGAAAGTTTTAATGCTTATGTTGGTAGAGAATTAAAGAACAATGCTTTCGAGATAGGACGCTTGAGTGATTATATGGCTAGAGTTAAAGGTGAACTTAAACTCATTAGCAAATATGCTTCTATGGTTGCTACTCAAGCTGAGCAAGTACTTAAAGCTCAAAATGATTTGCTCGATGAATTAAATAATAAACCTGACTTTGCTATTAGAGTGGCTACTCGAACTGGTAGAATGACTCAGGAACCCTTGTATCCTGAAGGCTACCCTAAGAGAATTGAGCAAGATTCTCAAAGAAATAATTTATAGCAACTAGTTCTTCTAAAAAGAAGAAAAAGAAAATTGATAGGACTTTGCATGCTTCTAGTGAACCTGTTGTAGACACACATGAGAATCCCAATGATATTTCTATCTCTGATGCTGAAACACAATCAGGTGATGAACATGAACCTAGTGATAACGTTAATGATATTGTTCATGTTGATGCTCAACCTAGCAAAAATAATGAAGTAGAGATTGAACCTGTTGTTGATCTTGATAACCCACAATCAAAGAATCAATGTTATGATAAGAGAGATTTTGTTGCTAGGAAGCACGATAGAGAAAGAGAACCATGGGTTCGGAAACCCATGCCCTTTCCTCCTAAACCATCTGAGAGAAAGGATGATGAGGATTTTGAGCATTTTGCTGAAATGATTAGACCTATCTTCTTACATATGCGCTTAACTGATATGCTTAAAATAAATCCTTATGCTAAATAGATGAAGGATATCATTACAAATAAAAGAAAGATACCGGAAGCTGAAATTTCCACCATGCTTGCTAATTACACTTTTAAGGGTGGAATACCAAAGAAACTTGGAGACCCTGGGGTACCAACCATACCATGCTCCATTAAAAGAAACTATGTTAAAACTGCTTTATGTGATCTTGGAGCCGGTGTTAGTGTTATGCCTCTCTCTTTATATTGTAGACTTGAATTGAATAAGTTGACACCTACTGAAATATCTTTGCAAATGGCTGATAAATCAACTGCTATACCTGTCGGTATTTGTGAGGATGTGCCTGTTGTGGTTGCAAATGTCACTATCTTAACGGACTTTGTTATTCTTGATATTCCCGAGGACGATCGTATGTCGATTATCCTTGGTAGACCCTTTTTGAATATTGCAGGGGCTGTTATTGGTTGCAACAAAGGCAATGTCACTTTTCATGTTAATGATAATGAGCATACGGTACACTTTCGGAGGAAACAATGTCATGTTCATAGCATCAATTCTATTGTAAATGTTCCAACTATCATTATTGGAGGTTTTGAATTTCCTCACCCTACTGTCAAGAAAAAGTATGATATTCTTATTGTTGGGGATGTTCATATCACCGTTGAGGTAAATTAGTGTTATTCGAAATTTCTTCGGTTCCGTGTTATTCAGAATGAGTTTGTTAACAAGACTTGATCAACCTTGTTAGTGGATTCATTTTGATGATCATGAGGTGGATGAAACTAGAAGGCACAACCTTCTGTACCCTCTTTTTACTTTCTGTTACTTAGAATAAATAAGGCAAAAATAGTATTATCTGTCTGTTTTCTGAATTATCCGTGCAATAAAAAATATCCTGAAAATAAAAGTGCTCCAAATGCCTTGCAAATTTAGTATGATTTTTATGGAATATTTGAGGATTTTAGGCACTGAAATCACTGCAGGAGGGGCAAGCACCAGGCCACGAGAGTGGAAGGCGTGCCCACACCCCCTGGGTGCGCCCCCCTGTCTCGTGGGCCCCTGGTGCCCCCCTCCACTTATGCCAGCACCCACACACTCCATCTTCTTCCAAAAAAAATCCCCATCCAGCTCAAGCATAAGTTCTAGCTCATTTTGCTGTGATTTTTCGATCTCCTTGCTCAAAGCTCCATTCACAAAACTGCTTTGGGAGATTGTTGCTTGGTATGTGACTCCTCCATTGGTCCAATTAGTTTTTGTTCTAGTGCTTTATTCATTGCAATTTTTTGCTGCATAGGTGACCATGTTCTTGAGCTTGCATGTTTAATTTATGAGCTCCCAAGTAATTCTAATGCATGATATAGGCTCTAGGCACTTGTAGGAGTAGTTGCTATCAATCTTGTTTAGTTGTATTCACTTTTATTTTGAAGTTACTAAAATTTCAGAAATTTTCAGAAAATGTTAAGGAGATTTTTGAGGGGCTCTTCTAGCCAAGGCTCTCAGGAAAAACAAGCTAAAGAAAAGGAAAAGGCCAAGTATAATCTTCCTCGCATAGCGAAGGTATGGCCGTGTGAATGGCCATGCGATAATTTCTTGAGAGAAGCTGGAATTTATGAAGACTTTTATTCTTTGATTGAGAATGCAGGCCTCACCGATTTCCTCCACGACTGGATCGATCAGTATCTCTTACTCACCAATACTTTTGTGCAAAACTTTTATTATTATCCTAAGAAGTCACCGCCTTCAGTATCATTTAATTTATATGATGAATTCAGGGAAATGTCTTTACGTAATTTTTGCATGGTATGTAGGATACCCTTTGAGGGAAAATTAGATGAACCACATCGTAAAGATGTGGATGGATTTGTTAACACTATCATTGTAGGGGATCCAAAGAAGGGTTCCGATGCGAGAATCTCTAGCATACACTTTTCCGTTTTACGCTACTTTGCCATATTTGCTAGTAGATGCTTGATTGGTCGTGGAAATAGTGGAAACTTCAATGTTCCTCATATTATTATTCTTCACCATGCCTTGTTTGGAGATAATAGTTTTAGTATGGGTGCCGTTATTGCTAAATGGCTAAGCCTGGATCATACAAAAGGCCCCATCTTTGGAGGTATCTATGTTGCACGTCTTGCTAGACATTTTGAGATACCTATTAGGCACCATGAGAAAGAGGAGACAAAATTGCCTCCTTACATTTTAGATTACAAGAGCATGGTAGCACATGAGTTCAGTGTTGACAACAAAGATAAGACGCTCTTGTATAACCTGAGACTTAATAAGAAACATAACGAGACTATTATTTTGCCTGCACCTCTGTTGTTTGATTTGATTGCAGATAATTTTCTTGTCACGCCGAAAGTAGTGTACACTCATCGAGGCCAAGCATCCACTCCAGAACCCGAGCCCGAGCCGAAACTTGCACTGGACCCTTATCGAGCATCATATTACCAGTGGGATCCGGAGGAGACGGCCAGCCAGTGGTATCCTGATTACACCCCTCGGTACACTGGGGAGAGTAGCCGAGGTCCTTGGCATTAGACCAACTTAGGCCAAAAGCCTAAGCTTGGGGGAGTACGTATTTCTCACTGACTTTACATTCATGTTTACACACTATTCTAGTCGTGGGTGCTCATACTCTTTCATTGTATTATCCATGCTAGTTTTATTTTCTTTTTTTCTAGCTTTCTTCTTGTGTGTTTGATAAACCTTAAGAAAAACCAAAAAAATTAGTTAGTTTAATTTCCATGCTTGTAGTAGAAATTAAAATGAAAACCCAAAAAGATTTCTTGTTCTTCTTCTTACTTGTTGGGAGCTTTCCCGTGTAAATAGTTTTATTTTCTTTTCTTTCCTTTGGGGGTCAAGAGTAGAAGACCATATTGAAAATGTTTAGTGGCTCTCATATGCATGATTGTTTATTTAACTTAGAGCCCATATTACCTTGTTTTCTCTCTTGAGTTGAATGCTTGCAGATTCCAGCTTAGTCCAATGCACGTGCACTATTATTATTATACACATCGTTCGGTCATGCAAGTGAAAGGCAATAATGACGATATATGATGGACTGGTTGATATGAGAAAAGCTGGTATGAACTCGACCTCTCTTGTTTTTGTAAATATGATGAGTTCATCGTTCCTGATTCAGCTTCTTATAAAGTAAACATATTTGCAATGACATTTAGAGAATATAGTTTCTTGTGCCATGCTTGATTAGCAATGAGTTATAATGGTTTACCTTGCGTGCCAACATGCTATTAGAATGATTATGATGTGGTATGATGGGATGGTATCCTCCTTTGAATGAATTGAGTGACTCGACTTGGCACATGTTCACCCATGTAGTTGAAACAAATCAACATAGCCTTCATGATATTTATGTTCATGGTAGATTATATCCTACTCATGCTTGTACTCATTGTGAATTAATTTTAATGCATGTTTATGACTGTTGTCGCTCTCTCAGTTGATCGCTTCCCAGTCTTCTGCTAGCCTTCACCTGTACTAAGCGGGAATACTCCTTGTGTATCCAAACTCCTTAAACCCCAAAGTTATTCCAATGAGTCCACCATACCTTCCTATATGCGGTATCTACCTGCCGTTACAAGTAAATTTGTATGTGCAAACTCCAAACCTTCAAATGAAATTCTGTTTTGTATGCTCTAGCAGCTCATGTTTCAACTAGGCCTGCATATATCTTCCATGCTAGGTGGGTTATTCTCAAAAGGAGTGGACTCCGCTCCTCATTCACGTGAAAGGGCCGGTAACCGGGATGCCCAGTCCCATGATCCAAAAAGATCAAAGCAAATCAATATAATTAAACAAAACTCCCCCAGGGTTGTTGTTAGTTAGAGGCACTCATTGTTTCGAGCAAGCCATGGATTGATGCTTGTTGGTGGTGGGGGAGTATAAACTTTTACCATTCTGTTTGGGAACTGTCTATAATGCATGTAGTATGGAAGATACATCCATCTCATTGTTGTTGTGTTGACAATGAAAGTATGCCGCTCAAAATGTTATTCATTTCTATTTTAAAATCAAGCTCTGGCACCTCTACAAATCCCTGCTTCCCTCTACGAAGGGCCTATCAATTTAGTTTTATGTTGAGTCAGCACCTTCTTATTAAAAAGCACCCGCTGGAGAGCACACTGTCATTTGCATTCATTACTATTGGTTTATATTGGGTATGACTTGACTGGATCTCTTTTACCATGAATTACAATGTTTAGTCAGTCCTTGATCTTTAAAGGTGCTCTGCATTTATGTTTTGCGGTCTCAGAAAGGGCTAACGAGATACCATTTTGTTATATCATATTGTGATTGTTTTGAGAAAGTGTTGTCATCCGAGTTTTATTATTATGGCTCGCTAGCTGATTATACCATTTATATGAGTAATTATGAGACCTAAGTGTTATTATGAGTATGGTTAGTTCATAATATTTTCTGAAACCTGAATCCTGGCTTTGCATGTTTACAACAACAAGAGCAAATAGAGTTTGTAAAAGTTTTTCTTTATCACTTTCAGTTTATCAACTAAATTTCTTGAAGACATGCAAAGGTTTAAGCTTGGGGGAGTTGATACGTCTCCAACGTATCTACTTTTCCAAACACTTTTGCCCTTGTTTTGGACTCTAACTTGCATGATTTGAATGAAACTAACCTGGACTGACGCTGTTTTCAGCAGAACTACCATGATGTTGTTTTATGTGTAGAAAACAAAAGTTCTCGAATGACCTGAAAATCCACAGAGGCAAGTTTTAGAAACTATAAAAAATACTGGCGAAAGAATCAAGACCACGGGGCCCACCACCTGTCCGTGAGGGTGGGGGCGCGCCCCCCTGTCTCGTGGGCCCCCTGAGGCTCCACCGACCTCAACTCCAACTCCATATATTCCGTCTCGCGGAGAAAAATCAGAGAGAAAGTTTCATCGTGTTTTACGATACGGAGCCGCCGCCATGCCCTAATCTCTCTCGGGAGGGCTAATCTGGAGTCCGTTCGGGGCTCCGGAGAGGGGGATTCATCTTCGTCGTCATCATCAACCATCCTCCATCACCAATTTCATGATGAACACCGCCGTTTGTGAGTAATTCCATCGTAGGCTTGTTGGACGGTGATGGGTTGGATGAGATTTACCATGTAATCAAGTTAGTTTTGTTAGGGTTTGATCCCTAGTATCCACTATGTTCTAAGATTGATGTTGTTATGACTTTGCTATGCTTAATGCTTGTCACTAGGGCCCGAGTGCCATGATTTCAGATCTGAACCTATTATGTTTTCATGAATATATGTGTGTTCTTGATCCTATCTTGCAAGTCTATAGTGACCTATTATGTGTTATGATCCGACAACCCCGACGTGACAATAATCGGGATACTTCTCGGTGATGACCGTAGTTTGAGGAGTTCGTGTATTCACTATGTGTTAATGCTTTGTCCCGGTTCTCTATTAAAAGGAGGCCTTAATATCCCTTAGTATCCGCTAGGACCCCGCTGCCACGGGAGGGTAGGCCAAAAGATGTCATGCAAGTTCTTTTCTATAAGCATGTATGACTATATATGGAATACATGCCTACATTACATTAATGAACTGGAGCTAGTTCTGTGTCACCCTATGTTATAGCTATTACATGAGGAATCGCATCCTACATAATCATCCATCACTGATCCAATGCCTACGAGCTGTTCACATATTGTGCTTCACTTATTTACTTTTCCGTTGCTACTGTTACAATTACTACAAAACTATTATCTTTACTTTTGCCACTGTTACCTTTATTATCATACTACTTTGCTACCAAATACTTTGCTACAGATACTAAGTTATCTAGGTGTGGTTGAATTGACAACTCAATTGCTAATACTCAATAATATTCTTTGGCTCCCCTTGTGTCGAATCAATAAATTTGGGTTGAATACTTTACCATCGAAAGCTGTTGCGATCCCCTACACTTGTGGGTTATCACATAGCACCCCAACTTCGGCCTTCCAAATACTAGGGGCTTCGCCAAAATTTAAAATTGTAGACTTGTATGGATAAGTGAGAGTGATAAAGCTGTATAATTCGATTGCCTTGTTCGCTATGCTAAACACCTCCTCAAAGGACCAAAGATTTGGATTAAGAGTGTTTAGATTTATCCAGAACACCCCAGTACTATCTACATGGGGGCGGAAGCCGATGACTGGCCAACTCTCAGATTTTATAATCGGCCGCACAGAAGGTAATATTTTAAATCAACAAGCATTCGATAGCGCACATGAACTCGTTTTCATATTACAGGATGACATGAGTACATTCTTTCAAATATTACATCCTTAGCACATTCATCCACCACAAGGCAGGCACCCTTCAGGACACCCTCATAATACTGCTCGGGGTGACGATGCTCCTTGCCCTTCGGCGGCCCCTCCTTCACCAGCTTCTCGGCGTCCATCTTAGCCCAGTGCACTTTCGCACGGGCAAAGGCCCTGCGTGCACCTTCAATGCAGACGGACCGCTTAATGACTTCAAACCACGGACATGCATTTACCATCTGCTTTATAAGGCCGAAGTAGCTGTCGGGCAGGGCCTCGCCAGGCCACAGCCGGACTATCAGGTCCTTCATTGCCAGTTCGGTCGCCTTGTGCAGTTCGACCAGTTGCTTCAGCTGGTCGCTCAAGGACATTGGATGTTCGGCTGCAATATACTAGGACCAGAACAGCTTCTCTGTCGAGCTCCCTTCCCCAGCACGGTAGAAATCCGCGGCATCCGATATGCTGTGCGGCAGATCTGCGAACGCTCCTGGAGAGCTCCGAATTCGGGTAAGTAAAAGGAAAGTCTCCTTCACATGCTTGCTTTGCATAATGAATGCCTTACTCGCCACTACTTTCTTGGCCGCCTGGATCTCCTGGAGGGCCTTTTGGGCTTCGTCCTTGGTGTCTTGCACGCTCTGGAAGGCCTTCGCAAGCTCGGACTCTTGCATCTTGGAGTCACGCTCGAAGGACTCGAATTTTTTGACGAAGTCCCGGAGCTCTTGCTGGACCTCATTTACCCGAGCCTCCTGCTTCTCGCGCTTGGTACGCTCCTTGGCCGCCTTGTCTTCAACCTCGGATAGCGCTTTCTTAAAGGCCACCACTTTGGTTATGGCCCCTATTAAAATTCATGATACTTCTATTAGCATCAACGTTTTTCCTTTATATAACACACGGACGGGGTATCACTTACCTTTGTTCTCCTCGAGCTGCCTCTTCACGAGGCCTAGCTCTTCCTCGGCCCGCCCCAGGTCCCGCTTCAGTCCGGAGACCTCAGCAGTGCGGGCGGAAGTGGCCAGCAGCGACGCCTGCATATTCACATACACATAATATGATTAGACTCCTGTGTATGTTATTTCATCCTCTGTTCGGGCTTTCTTTCTGAACACCAAACAGAGCATCAGGGGCTACTATCTACGCTATGATATTTCCTTGTAATGTGATTACTTACCTCAAAGCTTGTTAGGAGGCTGGCGCAGGCTTCGGTCAATCCGCTTTTGGTGGAACGAACCTTCTCAATCACCGTACTCATAAGAGTACGGTGCTCTTCGTCAATGGAAGCGCCGTGAAGCACTTCCAGCAAATTGTCCAATGCCTCTGGTTGGACAGAGGTCATTGAGGGGGTCCTGGATAAGGGGGTATCCAGATAACCGGACTGTATACATTGTCTGGACTATGGAAGCGTGAAGATACAAGACTCAAGACTTGGCCCGTGTCCGGATGAGACTCTCCTTGGCGTGGAAGACCAGCTTGGCGATCCGGATATTATATTTCCTTCCTTGTAACTGACTCCATGTAAACCCTAGCCCTCTCCGATGTCTATATAAACCAGAGAGGATGGTCCTTAGAAGGCCGATCATAATTACAATCATACCATCATAGGCTAGCTCTTAGGGTTTAGCATCTACAATCTCGTGGTAGATCTACTCTTGTACTACCCATACCTTCAATATTAATCAAGCGGGAAGTAGGGTTTTACCTCCATCGAGAGGGCCTGAACCTGGGTAAACATCTGTGTCCCTTGCTTCCTGTTACCATCAGCCTAGACGCACAGATCAGGACCCCCTACCCTAGATCCACCGGTTTTGACACCGACATTGGTGCTTTCATTGAGAGTTCCTCTATGTCGTCGCTTCGAGGCTTGATGGAGTCTTCAATCGCCAACAACACGGTCCAGGGTGAGATTTTTCTCCTCAGACAGATCTTTGTGTTCGACGGCTTCGCACTGCGGGCCAATTCGCTTGGTCATCTGGAGCTGATTGACAGCTATGCCCCTGGCCACCAGATTAGGTTCGGAAACTTGAACTACACAGCGGATATTCGCGGAGACTTGATCTTCGACAGATTCGGGCCTGTGCCAGGAGCGTCGGACAGTCACGATGAGCACGGCCTAGACCTGCTGTCGGACAATGCTCGGGGTATCACCCCTGCAGTAGCCCCAGACCTAAATCCGGAGCAAGTTGTGTTGCCCAAGGACGGAGGGGTGGACCCCGCCCCGAAGGCCACATACCTATCGACGCTGGGGCCGAATACAAGTCTCTCCTCTGTGGAGGCTTGTAACCCCGGGCCCCCGGACTCGTATCCGGTTGTTTGTTCCAGTTCGCACACCCTCGAGCCAGCCGAGCTAGGTTGGGCTCCGGTAATGGAGTTTACCGCTGCGGACATCTTTCAGCACTCGCCCTTCGGCGACATGCTGGACTCATTAAAGTCTCTCTCTTTGTTAGGAGGCTCAGGGCCGAACTATGTCTGGCTTGAGTGGGAAGCAGGTGACAAAGGAATTCGCTACCCACCCACCACCCACTTAATTGCCACGATCGATGATCTAACCGACGTGCTTAACTTCGACTCTGAAGACATCGACGGTATGGACGACGATGCAGGAGACGTACAGGAGCCACCGCTCACAGGGCGGTGGACAGCCACCTCTTCATACGATATATATATGGTGGACACTCCGAAAGAAACCAATGGCGATGAGGCAATAGAGGATAACCCCTCCAAGAAGAAAGCAAAGCATGGGCATCGCCCGCGCCGCTCCAAGCCCCGCCAAGGTAATACCGGCACCGGAGACGAAAACAATTCGGACGATGCCAACGATGAATACAAACCCGAACAGCCCACCTTCGAGTGGGCCAAGCAGGAAGATGGGCAGGATAGCCCAGACGAACAGGCAACGGACGGGTATCCGGAGGAGTACAACTACATGCCCCCCTCCGAGGATGAGATTAGCCTTGGCGACGACGAGTTCGGCATGCCCGAGGACCCCGCGGAGCAGGAGCGCTTCAAGCGCCAGCTTATTGCCACTGCGAGGAGCCTGAAGAAGAAGCAGCAGCAGCTTCAAGCTGATCAAGACCTGCTCATAGATAGATGGACAGAAGTCTTGGCAGCCGAGGAATATGGACTCGAGCGCCACACGGCTGACCGGCCACCTCGAGGTCGGGATAAAACGACATATCAGCCCGAATACCAGCCAGCACCCCCGCGCCAGTTTACTACGGCCTGGGGCAATACTCAGGACCTGCGCAATAGATTGGATAACACCGCAGGACAACCAAGATCGATCTACGGATCACGGGGGCGCGCTGCAGCACACGACGACGACCGTCATACAGGATATACTAATAGCAAACCCGGCCGGGCCGAATACAACCAGTCAGACGCAGCTAGACTGCGTCGTGACATAGCCCGGCACAGAGGCGCCGCGCACCCCCTGTGCTTCACCGATGAAGTGACGGATCATGAAATCCCAGAAGGGTTCAAACCCGTAAACATCGAATCATACGATGGCACAACAGACCCCGCGGTATGGATTGAAGATTTCCTTCTCCACATCCACATGGCCCACTGAGATGATCTACATGCCATCAAGTATCTTCCCCTTAAGCTCAAAGGACCCGCCCGGCACTGGCTAAACAGCCTGCCCGCAAATTCCATTGGCAGTTGGGAAAACCTGGAAGACACATTCCCTGACAACTTCCAAGGCACATATGTGCGACCTCAGGATGTCGATGACTTGAGCCACATTACTCAACAACCCAGAGAATCAGCCAGGAAATTCTAGACTCGGTTCCTAACTAAAAAGAACCAAATAGTTGACTATCTGGACGCCGAAGCCCTGGCGGCCTTCAAGCATAATATCCGTGACGAATGGCTCGCCCGACACCTCGGCCAGGAGAAACCCAAGTCCATGGCAGCTCTCACGACACTAATGACCCGCTTCTGCATGGGCAAAGACAGCTGGTTGGCTCGCAGCAGCACTACGCCACATTCGGGCACTTCAGATGTCCGTGACAATAATGGCAAGCTACGGCGCAACAGACACAAGCAACGGAACAATGGAGACAATACCGAAGACACGGTGGTCAATGCCAGATTCAGCGGATCCAAATCCGGTCATCGGAAGAAGCCATTCAAAAGAAACAATCAGGGACTGTCCAGTCTAGACTATATACTGGAGCGCTCGTGCCAAATTCATGGCACCCCAGACAAACCAGCCAACCACACCAACAGAGACTATTGGGTATTTAAACAGGCTGACAAAGTAAATGCCAAAAACAAGGACAAGGGGCTGCACAGCGACGATGACGAGGAGCCCCGGCATCCAAACACAGGGGGACAGAAGAAATTCCCCCCCCCCCAGGTGAAAACGGTCAACATGATCTACGCCACTCACATCCCCAAGCGGGGACGGAAGCGAGCACTACGTGACGTCTACGCAATGGAGCCAGTTGTCCCCAAATTTAACCTATGGTCAGCTTGTCCGATCACCTTTGATCGTAGGGATCATCCTACTAGCATCCATCACGGCGGCTCAGCCGCATTGGTCTTAGACCCAATCATAGACGGATTCCACCTCACAAGAGTCCTTATGGACGGAGGCAGCAGCCTGAACCTGCTTTATCAGGACAAAGTGCGCAAAATGTGCATCAATCCTTCAAGGATCAAGCCCACAAAAACCACCTTTAAAGGTGTAATTCCTAGAGTAGAGGCTCGTTGTACGGGCTCTATAAGACTGGAAGTGGTCTTCGGATCTCCGGATAACTTCCGAAGTGAGGAGTTAATCTTTGATATCGTCCCTTTCCGCAGTAGTTACCATGCACTACTCGGACGAACCGCATTCGCTAGATTCAATGCGGTACCACACTATGCATACCTCAAGCTCAAGATGCCAGGCCCGCGCGGGATCATAATAGTCAACGGAAAAATGGACCGCTCTCTCTGTACAGAAGAGCATATTGCAGCCCTCGCGGCAGAAGTACAATGCAGCCTCCTTCGGCAAACCACCAATCCGGCGAAGACAACCTCAAGCACCATCAAGCAAGTTCGGAGCACCCTGCAACAGGATCACCAGGCACGCCAAGAGTGCGACTAGTAGTCCGGCCTCCGCTCAAATCCCATCAAAGCAGCATTTGTGCCACGCATACACAATTACACACTCAAAATACCATGGGCACAGGCAGAGGCGTAGCAGTGGCTTAGTCAACAGTGCGGTATCACTGCAACATACCTTCATAACCTTTCCTTTTACCTTTCAGGACATTGCTTTAGTGCAGCCTCTCCAGAAGAGACGGATTGTCGGACTTACATAGGAGAGAAAACCAAGGAGGCAACAGGCTTTGCATACAGAAGGAAATACCCAGGTGGAATCTATTTGCGATCATTATACCTGTTTTATCTATCCGTACGTAGCTGGCCTCTGGATAGGATATGTCAAATAATCTTATTTATCTCCGCTTAATGCATTCAACGTAAACATATGCTTAAATGTATTATTCATCAATGGGAGATCATATATAGCGTCAGCTTATTATTCTTATTTGAGCATTTTTTTTCTTACAAATGTTTATTTGATATTGCATCCGTACACCTTGGTACGGCCTGTTTGCCAGGGGCTCCTTATGTCACCCCATAATACGGCAAGACAAGTCCGAACACTTTCAACAGTGCGGCACCCTGAACTTATAGCATTATATGCATCAGCTCCGAATCATGTCTTGGGTCTACAGTTGGGTTAGCCCGCCTCCCTTGTTTTGGTTCCTTACGTTCCGCTATATCGGCTAAGGTAGCGCAGGGAGAACTACTGCGATTGTGTCACAGCCCTAGAATATTGTTTGTAAATAGTTGCATCTTCATCCAGGCATCATATTTAAATTTCTGAAACTTGAACTGAGGAATTTTGGAAGCCTCAAAAACTCTAAATAAAGAGGGGCAAGAAACCCTAAAATTGCAATCAGTAAATCCAAAATGCCCTAGAAATAGCTCTGACAATTTTGGCAAGAGTTATAAATCAAACCAAAATTTTGGGACATTTCTAAGGAATTATTGGGCTTTGATTTTAAATCAATATTTTATTTGAATTTGGAGTTATATTCATAATATATAATGAATATATTTTCAAATGACCTGAGATATTTTTGTTATGTGTGGAGAAGTCCATTAAGTGACTTAAAAATATCCAGGGGAGTTTTGGCACTGTTTTCAAATTCTGTTTGAATTAAAATTCAGTGCCAATTAAATAAAACAGAACAGAAATAGGAAAAACAGAGAGAGGGAGAGAAGGCCACCTGGGCCA
Source organism: Triticum aestivum (assembly GCF_018294505.1). Lineage (NCBI taxonomy): Eukaryota > Viridiplantae > Streptophyta > Magnoliopsida > Poales > Poaceae > Triticum > Triticum aestivum. Next base: position 577,158,787 of record NC_057807.1, on the reverse strand, counting down.
CTTACCTGGCGCCACTTACCTGGCCCAGCTCCATCTGGCCGGCCCAGCCCACCTCCTCCCCCTTGTCATCTTCCTCCTCTGCCAGGAGGACGAACAGAGGCGAGGCGTGGCGTGCGCCCGAGAGGCCTCGGCCACCTCCTGCTTCCTCCTCGACGCTTGGAGACGCCACGCACCTCCCTGCCTCTCTTCCTCACTCTCCCGCGTCTCCATCCTCTCCCCGGAACACTCCCCCCTCCTCTGTTCTCCTCACCGAGCAGAGCCGTCGCCGCCGCTTGCTGCTGCCGCGGCCGCCGCCTTCCCCTCACCCCTCTGACGTGCCCGAGAGCCCCACCTTCGCCTTCTACGCCTCCTCGACGAGCCAAGCAACCGGGGACGCGCCGTATCGCCGCCATCGACATCATCTTCAACCTCGGGCACCACCGATCTCCGTCGCCGATATGTCGTCCACAACCCGTCCCCGAGCCCAACGAGACCGCCGACGAACTCGCTGTGAGCTCCACTCCGTTTCCCCTCCTTCGTTTTGCTCGTTTCCGTGCCGTAGCACCCCCGCCCACATTCCCGAGCACCGCCGTCCGCCATGGCCGCGTAGCTCTCCTGACCTGAGCCCCTCTGCTCGAACCCGTGGCACCAGCGCGCTTCTGGTGGCCCGCGGATGCCGTCTGGACCATCAGCTTCTCCCCTAGCGCGCCGCAGCCCCAACCCCGCACATGGCCGAACTCCGGCCGCCGCCAGGAGCCCGTTTCCGGCGAACCCCAGCCTCCCTGTGCCCAGCTGCATGCGCCACTAGATGCGCGGGAGCACGGGCTCCCTCTTGGTGCCCTCAGCGCGACCAGCCGCGGGCTGTAGCGCCATCCCGAGAAACTCCGGCGAGGTCCCGCCGTCGCCATGGTCGCCGGCGTCACTAGCCGACGTGGCCGCGTGATTAGCACTAATCACGGCCAGATAACCTCCCCAGAGCCGCTGACGTATGGGCCCCACGCCCTTATTTAATCCTTATCTTTTTCTGTTAAGTTTTAATCTAACCACCATGGGCCCACACGTCAGCTTTGACCAAGCTGACGTGGTTGTTGACCTGGTCCCACCTGTCATTGTCACTAACCAGCACTAGTCACTGACCAGTGGGCCCCACTGGTCAGGTTTGACCTGGGGCGCCCAGTTGACTCTGCTGACGTCACAGTGACGTGGGGCTGACGCAATAAGTATTTTCTGGATTTAAAAACATTCAGGAAATTCCAGAAAATAGCTAAAACTTCAATAAATCATAGAAATTCAACCGTAACTCCAAATTAAATAAATTATATATGAAAAATTATCAGAAAAATTCAAGGAATCCATCTGTACCATTTTCATGCATGTTAGAACAACTTATCACTACTGTTTAGGACAAATGAATTAAATGGCATTTGAATAATCACATATGGAGTTTGAATTTGAATCTTGTATTCAAACCAACTTCATTTAATCTGTTGCTAGTTGCATTAGCTCAAAACACATTCATATTGCCATGTCATAGCATGCATCATTTTGTGCATTGCATTGATTGTGTTCTTCTTTGTTGCCGGTATCTGTTCCCTCCCGGTAGACGATGTTCCGACGTTGTGATCGTTGACACTGATGAAGACTCAATGTTATCTTCAGAAGTGCCAGGCAAGCAAAACCCCCTTGTTCATTCCGATAAAATCCCACTCTCTCGCTCCTGCTCTCTTTTACTGCATTAGGACAACAACGACATATTTGATACTTGCTGCGGTAGCTGAACCCTTTATCCTTTGCATGACCTGTCATTGCCACAGTAAATAGATGAAACCCACTAGCATGAGTAGGAGTTGTTTGAGCCCTGATGTGCCTACTCATTCATGCTTGTTTGTCATGCCTGCTACTGCTTAGAGTTGAGTCAGGTCTGATTCATCGGGGATGAATCAGAGGCGTGTGAACATGTCCTACTGTGTGTGAGCTAAGTGTGTGAACACGATTTGGTAAAGGTAGCGGTGAGAGGCCATGTAGGAGTACATGGTGGGTTGTCTCATTGCAGCCGTCCTCAGGAACTGAGTTCTGTGTTTGTGATCCATGATTCAGCTACTACCACGCATTGGGCCCGAAGCCAATGGACCCTCTCGGCTTCTTGATCACCCTTGTCCTCTGTCCAGGAGTTGCAAGTAGTTTCTGGTGTTTGTAGTATGCTGGAGGCCGTGGGCAGCGCTGACCGGAGGGGTGGGCTGTGATGCGGTAGGCACGTGGCCGGGTATACCGGGCGCCCGTTTGGTGTCACGGAACCCTGTTCACATCGTTTGGGGCTGTGAGCAAAACTCCGGCCGCATCTCCTCATGGATGGAACCCGAATAGGCGATAAACCTGGACTAGAGACTCGAGTGTTTAGGTAGGCCGTGGCCGACACCCACGTTGGGCTTCCGCTTGAAGGTTGCCGAGTACATGTCGTGTAAACGGCGGTAAGTGGTGAGAGCGTGTGTGAAGAAGTACACCCCTGCAGGGTTAATATGATCTATTCGAATAGTCGTGTCCGCGGAAAAGGACTTCTGGGTTGCTTATATCAGTTCATAGACAAGTGAAAGTGGATACTCTAAAATACGCAAGATAAGCGTGAGTGCTATGGATGGCGTTCTCGTAGGGAGACGGGAGCGGATCCATAGTGGTGTATTGATATGGTGAATATGTGGACTCGTGTGCGCCACCTCAAAAGAGTCGCTTGCAGTCGTAGTTTAGGATAGCCACCGAGTCAAAGCTGGCTTGCTGCAGTTAAACCCCACCATCCCTTTGTTGATAATGATGCATATGTAGTTAGTTCTGATGTAAGTCTTGCTGGGTACATTTGTACTCACGTTTGCCTATTTTATGTTTTGCAGAGAGACTTCGGTCTCACTAGTAGTTCGCGTGGTCTTCGACGTTTAGCTTGTTACCTCAGCTACGATCTTGTGCCTCGGCAGGATCTGGTAGATAGTCAGGCTTCTCAGCCTTTTTCAGTTATAGATGTCTGTACCCAGACATGATAGCTTCCGCTTGTGCTTTGACTTGTATGCTCTGATTGTTGGGTCATGAGACCCATGTTTGTAATATCTCGCTCCTCGGAGCCTATTGAATAAATTACTTGAGTCGTACAGTCATGTTGTGATGCCATGTTGTATTTGCACATATCGAGCATATTGTGTGTATGCTATTGAAATGCTTGGTATGTGTGGGATCTGACCATCTAGTTGTTTATCTTTAGTAGCCTCTCTTACCGGGAAATGTCTCCTAGTGTTTCCACCGAGCCATGGTAGCTTGCTACTGCTCCGGAACACTTAGGCTGGCCGGCATGTGTCCTTCTTCGTTCCTGTGTCTGTCCCTTCGGGGAAATGTCACGCGATGAATATCGGAGTCCTTTTAGCCCGCTACAGCCCGGTTCATCGGAGTCCTGCTAGCCCAGTGCTACAGCCTGGATTCACTCGCTGATGACCGACACGTTCGATGCTGGGTCATGAATGCCTGTCCCTGTAAGTCTGTGCCACTTTGGGTTTACGACTAGCCATGTCAGCCCGGGCTCCTTATCATATGGATGCTAGCGACACCGTCATATACGTGTGCCAAAAGGCGCAAACGGCCCCGGGCTAAGGTAAGGCGACACCCGTGGGAATACCGTGCGTGAGGCCGCAAAGTGATATGAGGTGTTACATGCTAGATCGATGTGGCATTGAGTCGGGGTCCTGACAGCGTTGGTACCAGAACTTGACTGCCTGTAGGATTACCAAGCCAAACTGGTCGAAGTTGAGTCTAGAAATTCTTTAGTTATGTAAGGGAATTGATTGTGGGATGGAACGTAAGGCTCTTTTTACTCCTTATACCTTATGCCTTCTGATCTGAGTCATCTTATCTTTCCTGTGGGGATTAAGAACTAGGCTATCTCTTCTTTCTATCAGGATCACGTGTTACTAATCAGTGGACTTATAAGATTGTTGGATTTAAGTCTCAGTTCAGTTCCTACTACTTCCATATGCTAATTGTTGATCTCGAAACCTTGATATTGTGCTTCTGAGTGGTTATGCCACCATTTTTGTGAATGTCTCAAATCTCTTCTGAGCATTTACAGCCGTTATGCTGTCCGAGTCATCCCAGGTTTCTAAGTAGTCTGATGCATTTGCAAATTCCTTCCTCCCGCTTCGATGTTCCTTTGGGCCAGATTAACCACACTAATCGGTGTGTTGAGGTAATTATTACCTCGACATATATGTTGGAATTATTATTATGATCCTAAGTGCTTAGGGGATCATCTAGTAATTTAGCCATGATTTGTGTTCCCAGTGTGATGATTCTGGCCATCATTCTCGAAAGCATCCCCTGATGCTACTTAGTAGTAGGTATTCTACTCCTTGGGTTTTGAACCCGAGATTCACTCTACTTACTTCATGTTGATAGGGTTTGCTAGTTCCTTTAGGATATTAGTAACCTTTGCGATAGTCCTCGAGGTTCGTGGTACATCCTTCTTCCAAATACCATGAACTACTTATGGCAGAAGTTCCTCGTTGAACTGAACGATCACAACCAGAGTGCTCTTGATGAGTTCTCCATTATATGTTATGGCTCTGCCAGTTCTACTTTTCTGCATGGGTTATCCGGAAGAAATGTTGATCTCGCTCGACATACTAATCTATGCATCCACAACTCAGAAAATTATATGTTCCTTTGAGTTGTCCCTCTTTAGTTGTCTACTGACCTTCGTCTATCAATTGATAGTCCAAGGGTATGCATGCATTCGTTTATCGATGCCTATTACCCTTGTGGTCCGTCAAGCCATTCTGTCCTGAATGACTTGGAGAAACAAACTCCAGTACCTCATCCATATCCAGGATTGGGTCAAAGAAGTTGTGCTCCGCAGATCAAATTGCTAATCCAGCTTTTGTTCTGCTCTACCTTGGAGTATTACCATCTTTATATCGGGATTGTTATAGGAATTGCACACCATCCTATGAACTCTTGGTACAGTGATACTTCTTGCCATCATTAGTCATTCCTCGGTCTTCGTGTTGATGCAACCGGAATACCGACAAATGAATTGTGATGTGTGAAACCAGTACGCCTAGCAACCTCGTTGCTGGGTAGTTAAATGGACGATAACCTCATTCTTAGCGTGTTGATTATTGAATCGTCACCCTAAGATTGATTGTGCTACCTAGTCCCTATTTCTGGTGCACTCCTCGACCAATGAGTTAGGAATTATTTCAAGTCCTCACCCATTTGATCATGTCGTCTTGCCCTCAGAAGCAAGATTGTTCTCGAGCTTAGTAGCATACCGGTGGTTCGTGACTTTCCAAATATCTTCTTGGAAGTGTTACCGGGTTGTCACCTGACTGTTATGTTGAGCTCGTGATCAAGTTGGGTGATCTTGTAAACCACCCTTCTCCAAGAATCCGTGTTGGATACCCCTGAGCTAGTTGGTTAAGCTAGACAACAACCTGGAGAATTGGAAGATAAAAGCTTGCCTGACTTAGTTCGTCCCAAAGGGATATTCTTGTGTAGTGTGTGTTGAAGAAGATGATATCTTCATCGATTGGTCCCTGTGATCAGTTGCTGGACCTATTTTCTTATCAATCCTTTGATTTGAGTATGGGCTATCGTCAAATCAAATCAGTACCAACGATGCTCGTAATGTTGTCTTATTCGTGGTTGATCCCTCGAGCATACACCATTACATCTTTGGTCTGACCAATGCTATCACCGTGTTCACTTAACTATGGAATTCCTTTTAAAAGGAAACCCGGATGAATTGTTGTTGAGCCCATTGACAACATCCTTATCTCCTCCATGATTTTGTTGAACATTAAGCTAGTGTTGGAAATTTTTGAAAGCATTTGTTCATGCTAGCTCATGAAGCATATGTTTGGATGAAGGTAGTGACTTCCTTTAATTCATGTGCATCTGATGCAAGTTGCCGTCGTGGATTCGAGAAAGTCAATGTTGCTTTCTTTGGAATCATTCCAAATCAGTCATGCACACGTGCGAAGAATGCTGTGGTTTGAAGACTTGCAACCTTCAATCTATATGTATCCCTAGCACACCAAGCCACTGATTGATTTGTTCAAGGAGAAGGAGTTCCTTCATAAGAGCTAATCCGGACTTATGTAAGGACTTCGATACCCTCGTTGATGGTTCCCCCTCCTGAACTCGGTAGTGTTTTATTATAAGAATACTATGTGGTCATGCTTGTCTGGGACAGCGTGTTCACATGTTTGTAGCAGAACCAGCTCATGTTTTGGAGCTTACTATCGTAGTTCATTCCCCGAGAATCTCGCAACGTCATCTCGTCGATTTGTGTTGCAAATTTCCGTTTTTCTTCCTAGACTCGATGAGTCTGGAATATCCTGACACCAACCAGATCTGAATCTCAGGCAGATATGATGGTTGGAATATTTCCCAAGAATTATAATATTGGTCGCGCGATAACCGGTAAAGTGGATGTCGTGGCCAACACACCCAGCCGGAAGACCTGTTATTATAATATCTTGATTGATGAAGTTGGCCACCTCCCCATAGGCATTTCGTAGGATTTACTCCCTAGTTGCCCCTATGGATTTCTGTGTTCCGAAGTCCGACCTTTTTACTTGATGTTCTAGATATCAAACCATATCTATGAATGGGTTACACTAGCACATCAAGGAGAACATTAGAAGCGGAGTGCTAAATGTCTCTCGGTCGATCATCCAGATTTCGTTCCCTTGGCCTCGCTACGGTGAAATCTGAGAAAGTGTTATCCTCCTTTGCATGTGCATCGTCCATCGCTATTCATCATGGTAGTATGTTGTGCTGTCGGCACCCTTGACACGGATGTTGATAAAACCTTGATGATTGTGGAAATGCTCAAGTTCTTGAGAGCACGCACAAGCGTTACGTGTTATCATCGGCTCTAACTGGGATTACTCTCAGTTTCCTCGGCAATGCTATGACCTCTTCAAACAGTGAATTCACTCCCTATTGTTGGGCTCTTCCCCAGTTACCAGAATCATTCCCAGCATTTGCATTTTGTTCCCAGCTTGCACCGCCAATGTGCCATTCTACCATGGGTCTCTTCCATTTCCGGTGATAAGCAAACTCATCCATTACGTTGTCTTCAACAAGGTAATCCACATCATCCAAGTCCGAGTATGCCATTCTACCGACCCCCGCCAATCGATTGCTGTGACTTGCCTTAGACTGATATAGAGAGTTTCAATGATCTCTGAATCAAAGGTAATTCTTTTTGCCACTTAAGGGGAGATATCTACGAGTCACGGTTCCGAAGGTGTCTCGTTGTGGTTTCATGGCAACTCAACTCCTCGCTACGTTGACAATCGATTACCACCTTCTTAAGCGTGAAATTGTTGTCTACCTAGTGCACCTTTGTCATCCATCTCTTTACACCCCTCTTGATGTGTAACTCGTGTCTCAACCCGAGAGATGGTCCGATGTCTCATTCCGTGAGTTGTTCGATCTTCGAGAAGATCGACCCTTCTAGAGTCTCCTTCTTCCCTCCATGTCATGTTGACAGGATTTTGCAGAGCAAGACTTCAAGACAATGATGGTGAATGAATCAACGTTCAACTGAAGTGCACCCTGGATCGTGAAGATTGTGCTAGTTTGCGTTCCCCCTTCACCTTACCCTACACTTGAATCTCGGGACGAGATTTTTGTTTAGTGGGGGTGAGTTGTCACAGCCCTAGAATATTGTTTGTAAATAGTTGCATCTTCATCCAGGCATCATATTTAAATTTCTGAAACTTGAACTGAGGAATTTTGGAAGCCTCAAAAACTCTAAATAAAGAGGGGCAAGAAACCCTAAAATTGCAATCAGTAAATCCAAAATGCCCTAGAAATAGCTCTGACAATTTTGGCAAGAGTTATAAATCAAACCAAAATTTTGGGACATTTCTAAGGAATTATTGGGCTTTGATTTTAAATCAATATTTTATTTGAATTTGGAGTTATATTCATAATATATAATGAATATATTTTCAAATGACCTGAGATATTCTTGTTATGTGTGGAGAAGTCCATTAAGTGACTTAAAAATATCCAGGGGAGTTTTGGCACTATTTTCAAATTCTGTTTGAATTAAAATTCAGTGCCAATTAAATAAAACAGAACAGAAATAGGAAAAACAGAGAGAGGGAGAGAAGGCCACCTGGGCCACTTACCTGGCGCCACTTACCTGGCCTAGCTCCATCTGGCCGGCCCAGCCCACCTCCTCCCCCTTGTCATCTTCCTCCTCTGCCAGGAGGACGAACAGAGGCGAGGCGTGGCGTGCGCCCGAGAGGCCTCGGCCACCTCCTGCTTCCCCCTGGCCACCTCCTGCTTCCTCCTCGACGCCCGGAGACGCCACGCACCTCCCTGCCTCTCTTCCTCACTCTCCCGCGTCTCCATCCTCTCCCCGGAACACTCCCCCCTCCTCTGTTCTCCTCACCGAGTGGAGCCGTCGCCGCCGCTTGCTGCTGCCGCGGCCACCGCCTTCCCCTCACCCCTCTGACGTGCCCGAGAGCCCCACCTTCGCCTTCTACGCCTCCTCGACGAGCCAAGCAACCGGGGACGCGCCGTATCGCCGCCATCGACATCATCTTCAACCTCGGGCACCGCCGATCTCCGTCGCCGATATGTCGTCCACAACCCGTCCCCGAGCCCAACGAGACCGCCGACGAACTCGCTGTGAGCTCCACTCCGTTTCCCCTCCTTCGTTTTGCTCGTTTCCGTGCCGTAGCACCCCCGCCCACATTCCCGAGCACCGCCGTCCGCCATGGCCGCGTAGCTCTCCTGACCTGAGCCCCTCTGCTCGAACCCGTGGCACCAGCGCGCTTCTGGTGGCCCACGGATGCCGTCTGGACCATCAGCTTCTCCCCTAGCGCGCCGCAGCCCCAACCCCGCACATGGCCGAACTCCGGCCGCCGCCAGGAGCCCGTTTCCGGCGAACCCCGGCCTCCCTGTGCCCAGCTGCATGCGCCACTAGATGCGCGGGAGCACGGGCTCCCTCTTGGTGCCCTCAGCGCGACCAGCCGCGGGCTGTAGCGCCATCCCGAGAAACTCCGGCGAGGTCCCGCCATCGCCATGGTCGTCGGCGTCACTAGCCGACGTGGCCGCGTGATTAGCACTAATCACGGCCAGATAACCTCCCCAGAGCCGCTGGCATATGGGCCCCACGCCCTTATTTAATCCTTATCTTTTTCTGTTAAGTTTTAATCTAACCACCATGGGCCCACACGTCAGCTTTGACCAAGCTGACGTGGCTATTGACATGGTCCCACCTGTCATTGTCACTAACCAGCACTAGTCACTGACCAGTGGGCCCCACTGGTCAGGTTTGACCTGGGGCGCCCAGTTGACTCTGCTGACGTCACAGTGACGTGGGGCTGACGCAATAAGTATTTTCTGGATTTAAAAATATTCAGGAAATTCCAGAAAATAGCTAAAACTTCAATAAATCATAGAAATTCAACCGTAACTCCAAATTAAATAAATTATATATGAAAAATTATCAGAAAAATTCAAGGAATCCATCTGTACCATTTTCATGCATGTTAGAACAACTTATCACTACTGTTTAGGACAAATGAATTAAATGGCATTTGAATAATCACATATGGAGTTTGAATTTGAATCTTGTATTCAAACCAACTTCATTTAATCTGTTGCTAGTTGCATTAGCTCAAAACACATTCATATTGCCATGTCATAGCATGCATCATTTTGTGCATTGCATTGATTGTGTTCTTCTTTGTTGCCGGTATCTGTTCCCTCCCGGTAGATGATGTTCCGACGTTGTGATCGTTGACACTGATGAAGACTCAATGTTATCTTCAGAAGTGCCAGGCAAGCAAAACCCCCTTGTTCATTCCGATAAAATCCCACTCTCTCGCTCCTGCTCTCTTTTACTGCATTAGGACAACAACGACATATTTGATACTTGCTGCGGTAGCTGAACCCTTTATCCTTTGCATGACCTGTCATTGCCACAGTAAATAGATGAAACCCACTAGCATGAGTAGGAGTTGTTTGAGCCCTGATGTGCCTACTCATTCATGCTTGTTTGTCATGCCTGCTACTGCTTAGAGTTGAGTCAGGTCTGATTCATCGGGGATGAATCAGAGGCGTGTGAACATGTCCTATTGTGTGTGAGCTAAGTGTGTGAACACGATTTGGTAAAGGTAGCGGTGAGAGGCCATGTAGGAGTACATGGTGGGTTGTCTCATTGCAGCCGTCCTCAGGAACTGAGTTCTGTGTTTGTGATCCATGATTCAGCTACTACCACACATTGGCCCGAAACCAATGGACCCTCTCGGCTTCTTGATCACCCTTGTCCTCTGTCCAGGAGTTGCAAGTAGTTTCTGGTGTTTGTAGTATGCTGGAAGCCGTGGGCAGCGCTGACCGGAGGGGTGGGCTGTGATGCGGTAGGCACCTGGCCGGGTATACCGGGCGCCCGTTTGGTGTCACGGAACCCTGTTCACATCGTTTGGGGCTGTGAGCGAAACTCCGGCCGGATCTCCTCATGGATGGAACCCGAATAGGCGATAAACCTGGACTAGAGACTCGAGTGTTTAGGTAGGCCATGGCCGACACCCACGTTGGGCTTCCGCTTGAAGGTTGCCGAGTACATGTCATGTAAACGGCGGTAAGTGGTGAGAGCGTGTGTGAAGAAGTACACCCCTGCAGGGTTAATATGATCTATTCGAATAGCCGTGTCCGCGGAAAAGGACTTCTGGGTTGCTTATATCAGTTCATAGACAAGTGAAAGTGGATACTCTAAAATACGCAAGATAAGCGTGAGTGCTATGGATGGCGTTCTCGTAGGGAGACGGGAGCGGATCCATAGTGTTGTATTGATATGGTGAATATGTGGACTCGTGTGCGCCACCTCAAAAGAGTCGCTTGCAGTCGTAGTTTAGGATAGCCACCGAGTCAAAGCTGGCTTGCTGCAGTTCAACCCCACCATCCCTTTGTTGATAATGATGCATATGTAGTTAGTTCTGATGTAAGTCTTGCTGGGTACATTTGTACTCACGTTTGCCTATTTTATGTTTTGTAGAGAGACTTCGGTCTCACTAGTAGTTCGCGTGGTCTTCGACGTTTAGCTTGTTACCTCAGCTACGATCTTGTGCCTCGGCAGGATCTGGTAGATAGTCAGGCTTCTCAGCCTTTTTCAGTTATAGATGTCTGTACCCAGACATGATAGCTTCCGCTTGTGCTTTGACTTGTATGCTCTGATTGTTGGGTCATGAGACCCATGTTTGTAATATCTCGCTCCTCGAAGCCTATTGAATAAATTACTTGAGTCGTACAGTCATGTTGTGATGCCATGTTGTATTTGCACATATCGAGCATATTGTGTGTATGCTATTGAAATGCTTGGTATGTGTGGGATCTGACCATCTAGTTGTTTATCTTTAGTAGCCTCTCTTACCGGGAAATGTCTCCTAGTGTTTCCACCGAGCCATGGTAGCTTGCTACTGCTCCGGAACACTTAGGCTGGCCGGCATGTGTCCTTCTTCGTTCCTGTGTCTGTCCCTTCGGGGAAATGTCACGCGATGAATATCGGAGTCCTGTTAGCCCGCTACAGCCCGGTTCACCGGAGTCCTGCTAGCCCAGTGCTACAGCCTGGATTCACTCGCTGATGACCGACACGTTCGATGCTGGGTCATGAATGCCTGTCCCTGTAAGTCTGTGCCACTTTGGGTTTACGACTAGCCATGTCAGCCCGGGCTCCTTATCATATGGATGCTAGCGACACCGTCATATACGTGTGCCAAAAGGCGCAAACGGCCCCGGGCTAAGGTAAGGCGACACCCGTGGGAATACCGTGCGTGAGGCCGCAAAGTGATATGAGGTGTTACATGCTAGATCGATGTGGCATTGAGTCGGGGTCCTGACAGATTGTGTCCCGGTTCTTCCGGACGAGCACCTCAGTAGAGAAAGCCGAAAACTGACAGGCATGATGTGGAGAGAGCTGGTCGCTGTTCGAGAGGTCCTAAAATCCTTAAATATTTTTCTGCTTTATGCGATAAATCGGCTTCGTCCGATCTAGGCGTGTATAGCGCCCCAATTCGGCCTTTCGGATTCTAGGGGCTTCGCCGAAATTTAAAATTGTAGACTTCTATGGCTAAGTGAAGGTTATAAAGCCGAATAGTCCGATTGCCTTGTTCGCTGCACCGGACACTTCCTTGAGGGACCAAACATTGGGATAAAGAGCGTCCGGTTTTTCCACGAACACCCCAGTACTAGTTACATGGGGGCGGAAGCCGACGACTGGCCTACTTTCAGAATTTTATAAACAGCCTCACAGAAGGTAATATTTTAAATAACTAAAGTGCTATATAGCACAAGTAACTTCGTCTTTACATTACAAGCATGGCATAAGTGAATTCACTCTAAAATGGTGTCCTTGGTACATTCATCGGCCACGAGACGAGCACCCTTCATAACGCCATCATAGTACACCTCGGGATGGCAACGCGCCTTGCCTGCCGGCGGCTCGTCCTTCACCAGCTTCTCCGCATCCAGCTTGCCCCAATGCACCTTCGCCCGGGCAAAGGCCCGACGGGCACCCTCAATGCAAACAGATCGCTTGATCACTTCAAGCCGCGGACAGGCATCCACAATCCGTTTGATTAGGCCGAAGTAGCTAGTGGGCAAGAGCTCACCAGGCCACATCCGGACTATGAAATCCTTCATAGCCAGTTCGGCCGCCCTGTGGTGTTCGACCAACTGCTTCAGTTGGTCACTCAGAGGCATTGGGTGTTCGGCCCCAGCATACTGGGACCAGAACAGCTTCTCCGTTGAGCTCCCCTCCTGGGCACGGTAGAACTCCGCAGCGTCTGATACGCTGTGTGGCAGATCTGTGAATGCCCCTGGAGAGCTCCGAATTCAAGTAAGTAAAAGAAATGCCTCCTCCACATGTTTGCTTTGCATAAAGAATGTCTTACCCACTGCTATCTTTTTGGCCTCCTGGATTTCCTACTGTGCTTTCTTGGCTCGGCCTTGGTGTCTTTCATACTCACCAAGGCCTTCGCAAGCTCGGCCTCTTTCATTTTTAGATCATGCTCCACAGGCTCGTACTTTTTGCCGAGGTCATGGAGCTCTTGTTGTACCTCGCCCACTCGAGCATCTTGCATTTCGCTCTCTTTGTGATCCAAGGCTGCCTTGTGTTCGGCCTCGGACAGCGCTTTCTTCAGAGACGCCACTTCAGTGGTGGCCCCTGTTACACAGTCATGATGCTTCGGCGTTAGACCAACCAATTTTGTCTATACTTAAATACATAATAGCGGGGAATCACTTACCCTTGTTCTCTTCGAGCTGCCTCTTCGTGAGGTTGAGCTCCCCATGCGCCTGCTCCAGGCCCCGCTTTAGTTCGGCAACCTCGGCTGTGCGGGCAGCAGCAGCAAGCAGCATAGCTTGCTTATTCAAACGATTATTTATTATTAGACTCCTACGGATCATAATTGACCCTCTGTTTGGCTTTTCCTTCCGAAAACCAACCAGAGTATCAGGGGCTACTCCCTATCGGGTGGTAATCTCATACATTTTTATTACTTACCTCAAAGCCTGTCAGTAGGTGGGTGCAAGCTTCGGTTAGTCCACTCTTGGCGGACAAAACCTTCTGAATCGCCGCACTCATAAGAGTACGGTGCTCTTCATCCATGGAAGCGCTGCGAAGCGCTTCCCGCAGACAATCCGACGCCTCAGGCGCAACGGAAGTCCTTGACACAGACGGCTCGCCCTCCCTAACGAGGGGCCGCGTGCCTGAGTCTGGAACCACGAGACGTTCTAGAACAGTATTCGGCTGACAGGCCGGCTTACTCCGGCTCTCATCAACACGATCCGCGGGGAACTTGAACCACGCGTGTCCGACGTCTGGGATCCCGCCTTGGGGCATCTCCAGATCCCCCTCCCCCCACTCTGGGAGCCTTTGGGACAAAACCTCCGTATCGTCCGCAGGTTGAGGGGTAGTGGCCGTCGGAAGTGAGTTCATTGCCGACTCACTCAAGGATCCGTCCGAAGACGACACCTCAGGATGGACCCTAACCGGACTACATACAAGTTCGGCGTTATAACAATACTATGAAGCAAAATTATGATAGAGTGCGGATACTTATGATCACACTAGGGGCTTCTTCCTGGGCAGCCACCCCTCCTCGCTATCAGTGGCGGTGGCGGAGTAGTCCAGAAGGGACGCCTTTCCCTTCTTGGACGTCCCACCCTCCCACTCCGGGGCGGCTTTCCTCTTTTTCTCCCCCCCCCCCCAATACGGGGAGGTGGAGTTTCTCCTTGTTTTCCCCCGCCTCCACAGGAGGAATCTGCCTCGTCATCATCGGACGACGAGGGTATGACAGCCCTGCACCAGGGGCCTCTCCTGGCCCCCTGGTCCGCCCTCTTAGGTCCCCCGTCCTCTCCGGATGGGGTGACCTCCTCTTCTTCCTCTTCCTCCTCTTCGGGGGAGGAGTGTGCCTTGTCGTCTTCGAACAAGGCTTCCAGCGCAACCTTACGCCGGAGACCCTTTCATCCCCGAGGCTTTTTTCCGGCCTTCTTCTCCGGCACCTTTTAGGGTGCAGGGACCATCATCTCCGTCAGGAGAGCATCAGCCGGGTCTTCTGGCAGCGGAGCCGGACAGTCAATCTGCTCCGCTATCGCCACATAATCCTGAACAAATAAGCACAATTACTTGAGGCTCCCTCTTGAATATATTGGGAAGAACAGAATCCGGTGAATTCACCTCAGCAGGAGGCCGCGCGACGTGGAGCCCACGGTCCTTGGATGTGGGAGGAGGTACTTCGGATGCCTTGAACAACGCCTTCCATGCGTCTTCATGCTTCATGCCGTAGAGCCTCTGGAGCATCCGATGTTCGGCCGAAATGAACTCCCATAGATTGAATGCCCGTCTTTGGCACAACAGAATCCGGCAAACAAGCATGACCTGGATCACGTTGACAAGTTTGATGTTCTTGTCTTTCATGCTCTTGATGCAGTTTTGGATCCCGGTCAGCTTTGTAGATTCGCCCCAGGATAGGCCCGTCTTTTCCCAGGAGGTGAGCCGCATAGGGGTTCCAGACCGGAATTCGGGGGCCGCCGCCCAGTTGGTGCCGCGTGGATCGGTGATGTAGAACCACCCCAATTTCCACCCTTTTATGGTGTCCGCAAAGGAACCGTCCAGCCAGGTGACATTGGGCATCTTGCCCACCATGGCCCCTCCGCACTCCGCTTGCTGGCCACTTACGATCTTTGGCTTCACGCAGAAGATTTGCAGCCACAAGCCGAAATGAGGCTTGATGCGGAGGAAGGCCTCGCATACAACGATGAACGCCGAGATGTTGAGGACGAAATTCGGGGCCAGATCATGGAAATCTAGCCTGTAGTAGAACATTATCCCGCGGAAGAAGGGGTGCAGTGAAAACCCTAGTCCACGGATGAAGTGGGCGAGGAACACGACCCTCTCGTGGGGTCCCGGAGTTGGAGTGACCTGCCCAGCGTCCGGTAGCCGGTGCGCAATGTCTGCGTCCAAGTATTCGGCCGCCCGGAGATTCGCAATGTGCTCCTCCTTCATGGTGGAAGCCACCCACTTGCCTCCTGCTCCGGACATGTTTAGCTGTGCGGAGAAGAGTTGGACTAGGGCGCTGGAGCTCGGGGAGGTGAGAATGAGCAAAGAGGAGGAGGGTGTGGGTAAAAATGAGGAAATCTTATCCCTTTATAGAGGAGATAAAAGCCGTGCGCCTCCCCACTTGCCCGTTGAGAATTGCTTACTTCCCAAGCGCCACGATTGATGGCACGGTGGGATTACCCATACCCGTATTGATGAGAATCCCGTGATAAGGGGACACGATTTCTGCTTTGACAAGACGTGTCAAGGAAACCGCCTCGCAATATGCGCTGTGGCTGGTTGTGGATAAACGGTTCGAATAAAGACCTGGCCATAATGACATATCACGTCGTCTAAAAAGTTGTCAGCTGAAGTATCATTCTCTCTACGGTGGTATATGAAGATCATTTTGCAGATCCAGACACGGTCTACGTGTTCGATAATTACTTTGGAGTATGCGGAGAAGGAACCCGTCTTGCAATGCCGAAGACAAGACTGCGCGCCGGACTCATCGTCATTGAAGCCTGGTTCAGGGGCTACTGAGGGAGTCCTGGATAAGGGGGTATCCGGACAGCCGGACTGTATACATCGTCTGGACTATGGAGGCGTGAAGATACAAGACTCAAGACTTCGGCCATGTCCGGATGAGACTCTCCTTGGCGTGGAAGACAAGCTTGGCGATTCGGATATTATATTTTCTTCCTTGTAACCGACTCCATGTAAACCCTAGCCCTCTCCGGTGTCTATATAAACCGGAGAGGATGGTCCTTAGAAGGCCGATCACACTTACAATCATACCATCATAGGCTAGCTCTTAGGGTTTAGCCTCTACGATCTCGTGGTAGATCTACTCTTGTACTACCCATACCTTCAATATTAATCAAGCAGGAAGTAGGGTTTTACCTCCATCGAGAGGGACCGAACCTGGGTAAACATCTGTGTCCCTTGCTTCCTGTTACCATCAGCCTAGACGCATAGATCGGGACCCCCTACCCGAGATCCGCCGGTTTTGACACCAACAATCATCATAACAGGCGGCTCACCCTCCTTCGTGAGGGGCTGCCTACCTGAATCCGGAACCATTCGAGGTTCCGGCGCAGTATCCGGCCGGGAGCCGGAGTTGCTGCCGCCCCCGTCGTCAAGATCCATGGGGGTCTTTTCCCCCATGTGCCCGGCATCTGGGTTTCGCCTTGGGGCGTCTCCAGAACAATCTCCCCCTGCTCCGGTATCCTCTGGGACAACACCTCGGTGTCGTCCGCGGGCCGGGGGGAGGTGGCCGTTGGGAGGTGGCCAGGGGGAGGTGGCCGTTGGGAGGTGGCCGGGGGGAGGAGGATACGTAGATGTGGGCTTTGGACGGACTGCATGATCATGTTTAACATGATAAGAAGCAATAAAGCGAAAACATACCGGAAGCATTATAGTGTCCGGATACTCACGACTTCGCTTGGGGCTTGTCCCTGGGCAGCCACTCCTCGTTGCTGTAGGCGGCTATTGTGGATTGGTCCGGAGGGAGGGTCCTTCCCTTCTTGGACCCTTCGGCCTCCCCAGATGGGCGGCCTTCCTTTTCTTCTCCTCCCTGGTTGGGGGAGGAATTTCCTCTTCCTGCTCCTCCTCTTTGTTGGAGGAGGGCGCCTCGGCGTCTTCGGACGATGTGTCTGATACAGCCTTGCGCCGAAGACCTTTCCTGGGCCCTGTGGCCTTCTTCTCCGGCACCTTGTAAGGTGCCGAAACCAGCATCTCCGTCAGGAGAGTGGTTGCTGGACCTTCAGGCAGCGGAGCCGGACAGTCGATCTGCTCCGCTGTTGCCACATAGTCCTGTTAAATCAGCATGGTGGCTTATACTCCTCCTTCGAACATACTGGGAAAGGCACATCTCGTGAAATATACATAGCTTACCGGATTGGCGGGGTGCTTTGCGCTGAGTCCGCGGTCCTCGGTGGTGGGAGGAGGTACTTCGGCGGCCTTGAACAGCACCTTCCAGACATCTTTGTCCGTCGTGTTGAAGAGCTCTCGCAGCGTCTGGTGTTTGGCCGAATCTAACTCCCACATATTGAATGCCCTTCTTTGACACGGGAGGATCTGGTGGAAGAGCATGACCTGGACCACGTTGACAAGCTTGATCTTCTTGCCTATCATATTTTTGATACAGTTCTGGAGTCCGGTCAGCTCCGCAGGTGCACCCCAGGCTAAGCCCTTCTTTTCCCAGGAGGTCAGCCGCATGGGGATGCCGGATCGGAATTTGAGGGCCGCTGCCCAGTTGGCTTCGTGCGGCTCGGTGATGTAGAACCACCCCGATTGCCACCCCTTCACGGTCTCCATGTAGGAGCCTTCGAGCCAGGTAACGTTGGGCATCTTTCCCACCATGGCGCCTCCGCACTCCGCTTGCTGGCCGCCCACTATCTTTGGGTTCACGTTGAAGATCTTCAGCCACAGGCCAAAGTGGGGCTTGATGCAGAGGAAGGCCTCGCACACGACGAAAAACGCCGAGATGTTGAGGATGAATTTTGGGGCCAGATCATGAAAATCTAGCCCATAGTAAAACATGAGCCCGCGGATAAACGGGTGGAGGGGAAATCCCAGTCCGCGGACGAAGTGGGGGAGAAATACCACCCTCTCGTGGGGTTCTGGAGTGGGGATGATCTGCCCTTCATCTGGTAGCCGGTGCGTGATGTCTGTGATTAAGTATCCGGCCTCCCGAAGCTTCGTAATGTCCTCCTCCATAATGGAGGAGGCCATCCACTTGCCTCTCGCTCCGGACATGTCTGAAATGGCTTTACGGAGAAGGTGAGAACTTGGGCGCTGGAGCTTGAGAGTGCGAGAATGGATGAGCAAAGGAGGAAGAAGGCGTGGGTAAAAAAGGTGGAATCCCTATCTCTTTATAAAGGCGGTATACACTGTGTGCCTCCCTCTTGCCCGTTAAAATTGCTTATTCCCCAAGTGCCACGATTGATGGCACGGTTGGGTTACCCATGCCCGTATTGATGAGAATCCCACAATAAGGGGACATGATCTCTGCCTCGACAAGACGTGCCAAGAAAATATGAGCAGTAGCTTGTTGTGAAAAACGGTTCGAGTAGTGACCGGACCGTGGCGTGATGTCATGCTACGAAATGTTGTCAGCAGATTAGATTTGTGAAATATTGTTCTCTCTACAGTGGTATGTGGAATTTGTTTTGCAGAGCCGGACATGACCCTCGTGTTCAAAATCTTCTATGGAGTATTCGGAGAAGGATCCCGCCTTGCAATGCCAAAGACAATCTACGTGCTGGACTCATCGTCATTGAAGCCTGGTTCAGGGGCTACTAAGGGAGTCCTAGATTAGGGGGTACTCGGACAGCCGGACTATATACTTTGTCCAGACTGTTGTACTATGAAGATACAAGATTGAAGACTTTGTCCCGTGTCCGGATGGGACTCTCCTTTGCGTGGAAGGCAAGCTTGGCAATTCGGATATGTAGATCTCCTTCTCTATAACCGACTCTGTGTAACCCTAGCCCCCTCTGGTGTCTATATAACACTACAAAAAAAGACACATCCGTGACATTTTGGTCCAAACGAAAAAAAATCGGTCATACTTATGACACTTCTATGACGATAATTGTGACAAAACCCGGTATCATCATAGATGTGGTGGGATCCTACTTCTATGACAAAAAATCATGACAGAAAATGGGCTTTTCATCCTGGGCGGGCCGGAGACGCAGCTGCATGACATTCTTTGGGCCGTCCATGACAGAAAAAACCGTGGTAGAAGCGAGGGCGAGGAAAATTTCGGGAAGTTCTCGATTACAGTGGGTGGCCCGGGGCCGAGCGATGCGCGTTTCTCTTGTAATCGTACGCGCGTGTGTGTGAGGCATTGGCTCTAACTGAACCCGAGCAATTGCACTGCAGGCTACACGTTACTGAACCCGAGCGATCGATCGATGGCTATTAACTGAACCCGATCAAGTGATTCCTTCGCTACTGCTGCTAACTAAACGATCGATGCTGCCTCTGGATGAACAGTGAGTGTTGAGGGGGGTTTGGATGAACAGTGAGCGGTGGGGGTGGATGAACAGGACCCCGTGGCGTTGCCTCTAGATGAACAGGACCCCGATCGATCGAGCCGGTTGGGGCTGGATGAACATGACCCCGTGGAGGGCTGGATGAACAGGATGACAACGTGGAGGGCTGGATGAATGTGACACTCCAAAAATTTTATTTGGTTTTTATCAAAAACTTTGTGGTTTTTGAGGAGAGGCTATTTAAAAAAAATTCTTTTCAGAAAAACCTTCCACTTAAAAACTTCCTTTTTCCTTGGCAAGGATTTTATTTTCAAACTTTGGTGGTTGATCTTTTCGAACTTCCTCTCTGTTGGTTCTCTCTCAAATTTATTTTTGAGTTTAAATTGTTTTCTTTTAAAATGAAGCTCTATGAAAATTTGGGGATTTTCATATCTTGGAACCACCCTTGACTTTGCATTGTTCCCATGTGGTAAAATCCTCCAAAATCTCCCCTACACCTTGTGATCAACCTAAGTTCTCTGTCCCAGCTAATCCAAACAAGTTTTGGATTTTATTCTAATTATTTTCCCCCTCAAATCAATTCTGAAAATTATCTTAAGCCCAAATGATTTTCAAAGCAAGCCATATTGCATTTGAGTTTTGACCTCAAACCAACTCCCCTGGATAGTCCTTTGTACCCACAACCCAGAACCATCTTGATCCACTCCTTCTCTTTTCAAAATTTTCAAAATTCAGCCTCTGCAAGTTTGGACCAGATTTGCCAAATTTGATGAAATTCATATCTACACTACTCCAAAAATTCCACCAAAATTCAGGCAACCTATTTGATCAATGAGAAGCCACTCCACCAAGTATCAGCTCAAGGAAAAATTCCTAGATGCCATTTTCATTCTGTCGAACACCTTGCGGGCACTGTTACTGTTCAAAAATTCAGAAAAGTTCAGATTCAGTGTCGTGTGCGTTCGTCAGTTCCTCTCACGCGCTCACAGTGCCTTTGGCACGTTTCTCTCCGCCTCTTCCTACTGTCTGGAGCACCACACACTCACTTGGCCTCTTCCTGGCGTCGGTGGCACGATGGCCCGCCCTCGCCGGAGTCTTCCGCGGCGTCGGGACCTCCCGTGACGGCTGACAGGGGGCAAGAACGGCGGCGCAACGCCATTCCGCGCCGCCCAGCGCTCCCTGGCTCTCCGCGTGGCCTCATGCACGCCAGCACACCCCCGCTGCACCGTCGTCGTGGCCCAACAGCCCTGGACGCGCTCTTTGCCGCCAACAGACCTGCGCCGTCCCGTTCCGACCAAAGCCTGCCCTAAGCTTCTAATCCAGCTCGATTAGCACCAAAACGGACCCAGTAGACTCCCACGACGGTGCTCGACTCCCTAACCACCCCCGACCGAGCACTGCGCCACCGTAATCGCTCGCCGGAGACCCCGTTCACGGCAACCGCCTCGGGCCGCCTATAAAAAGGGCCCCCGAGCTCAACCTCGCGCACGCCTCATCCCCACTCCGCACCAGCGCCACGCCAGGCCACTCGGAGGACCTCGAGGAGGTCTCCTACCCCAACTCCGGCCGCCCCGATCCGCCTCGGCCGCCACCTCGATTCGCTCCGTTGAGGCCGTCTCCGGCGCCCAAACCCCGTTCGTTACCCTCTCTAGCTACCAGGATCATAACCCCCTCTTCAATTTAACCCTTGCAGCCCTCTCCGACGAGCCCCTCGACCACCCGAGCCGCCGTCCGCCGGAGCAAAGCTCGCCGTCGACGTGGTGCTCGCCGACCGCCTCCACCACCATCAACCGATGCGGAAGGGTGCCCTGAGCACGGAGGTACCATCCGATCTCTCTGCCTCGCCGTGGATCGCCGTCGGCGACCACCGCGGCTCTCGGGCACCGGCGAACTCTGCCGCCCCATTTGAACATTTGAACCTGACGAGTGGGACCCCACCGTCAGCCTCTCTGCCCTTTCTATCGAACCGCTTTCTGGAAGCGCCTTCGGGCAAAATACGTCTTTCCTCTGGGCTGGCGTAGTCGCTACCGAAGCGCTTTTTGTTTTTATAAACTAGCCCCTAGAAAACTTCTGTTTCATTACAGATGAGTCCCTGGACAAAAACCTTTATAACTTTTAAGCAGAAAAGTATTTTTGGTTGATTCTTCTTCTGTTCTCTTTAAAATTTTGTCTAGTTTTTTATCAGATTTATTTGAAAATTATTTGAAGTACTTTCTGTGCACTCCTTGGTATTCACGATAGCGCATATATTTTCTTTATACCATAGATACCGAGGGAGGTGACGGAGCCGTGAACTTCACCGAGCTAGGCTCCGACTACTCCGAACCAGGCAAGCATGTTTGAACTTTTGATATGATGAGTGTCTTGGCATGTTTTGCATTTAGTGAGTTTCATGGCATGTTGAGAAGCATATCGATGAACGTTATTTTATGTGATAATGAGGTAAGTGAGTTCGATGATCCATACGTGGATGAATGTGAATATGAATGGCCATGTGTTGGCATGAGGATGGGTAAGATGGCAGTGTTGTAGCATGCCAGTCTTACGCCAGACTATGTGACTTCAGCGTCAAACCGTATCGGTCCAGTACCTCTCATTTCCTTCCATGTACTAACACATGTTTTCCGCAAGGAATACGGTTTAGTAAGTTGCAAACCGCTTTCATGGTACACACCAAAGAGGAGAGGCCGTGATGATGGTTCCATGGCCCTGGATTAAAGCCAGTCATCCGGTCAGGGGGCATGGGTGTTTCCGGTTGGGACCGAGAGGGGGGCACCCCTTAGAGCGCGCGTATATAAATTTGATCCCATGCTATTCGAGATTGTGATCTCCCCGTCTCAAAAGTTTTTCTTGGACGATGTCTAGGGCGATTCCTAGCATCGAGAGGTATGATGGGTGTGTACTGGTTAGCTGTGTTTTCTTCCGAAATACCGTAAACGGAACCAGTCCTTCGTGACTACAGAAATCTGTTGGTTGTGGGAATAATTTTGTACAAACTCTGCAGAGTCATATATCCCTCCAAATCATCAATTCCATGTCCAAATTCGTATTATCTTGTCCTAACAATGACAGTGTTGATGACAGAGACTCCGGTGTTTCGCATGAGTGATAATTCCGGTTAAATGATATTCCTGTGGATGGACTAACCCTTTTATTCTTATGAATTAAAAGTTTATTATGATTATTGTTTATCTGCCCTTTAAAGCCCTTTCTGTGATGTCGCCCCGACGTCCGACTGTGGCATTTCTTTTAAAGCCCTTTCTATGATGTCGCCCCGACATCCGACTGTGGCATTTCTTTTAAAGCCCTTTCTGTGATGTCGCCCCGACGTCCGACTGTGGCATTTCTTTTAAAGCCCTTTCTGTGACGTCGCCCCGACGTCCGACTGAGGTATTTCTTTTAAAGCCCTTTATGTGGTGTCGCTAAGACGCCCGACTGTGGCATCTTTTTCCTTATATTTATTTGTTCACCTTTCGAGGCGTCGCTTCAGACACCCGATCGGAAATTATTTATGCTCTGTTGGGATTTCAGGCGGACTACCGCCGTTTCCCTTTTACTTACCTTGTTATGATAATTTTGAATGAACATTGGTGAATATATATTCATGACGCATCCATGCACGCATTTGTTATATCTTATGTCCGAACTGTCTTGCGAGTACTTTCAAAGTACTCACTGGCTTGTTGATTTGGCCAGATGCTGACGAAGGCGATTTCATGGATGAAGAGTTCGATAGCGAGTCCGACACTTAGAGGAGTCCCAGTCAGTCTCGTGCGACCCTGTATTTGGTCACTGTTTTATATCCGCTTCCGCTACCAAATAAATTCATCGAGCCTCACCTCGACGCTCGATGAGATGATAGACTTAGAGTCTTGTATTTCTCTCCCCGCTGTGTTTTTCCACCATTGCCCTATCCTCGAGTCAGTAGTATGCCTCCACACCACTGTGTCATGTCCGCCATTATGTATAATTATTGGCGTGCTTGTAATAATTTGGTTGAGCAACCGTAGTTCAACCCTGTAATATATTTTATGCTACTGGCTTATTGTATCAAGAAATTGTCTACCAGTGAGGAGGATTTCTCTCATACTGGACTCAAAAGATTGGTTTCTCAATAAATATTTTTATTGGAAAACCGGTCGTGACAATGAACAGTAGCCAGTGGAGGGGAGGATGAATAGTAGCCCATGGAGGGGTGGTTGAACAGGAGCCCGTGGAGGGGTGGTTGAACAGTAGCGGTGGAGTAGCGCGCGGTGGAGGCTGGATGAACAGGAGCCCGTGGATGCTGGAGGAGGTCGACGGTGGATGAACAGTAGCCGTTTTGTGGTACGCCACACCCCTCCCGATGAACAGGACCCCTGTTTTGATCGTAGCACTCCAACAAGTCTGTTTCGTCCGTTTTGCGGTACGCCACACCCCTCCCGATCAACAGGACCCCCGTTTCGACCGTAGGAGGTCCATTTCCTCCGTTTTGCGGTACGCTGGACCCCTCCCGATGAACAGGATCCTGTTTCGAATGTGGCCGGTCAAACACAAGGCCTTTTCCTCCGTTCTGCGATACGCCAGGCCTCGTTTCCATCGCAAGTTCCGTCCAAGCCCTCCCGATGAACACGACGATGCATTCTGTTCTGACCCAGACGGTTGGCTCCCCATGAACACGACGACGACGTTGTTTCTCCGTTCCGACCTAGCCATGT
Organism: Triticum aestivum; assembly: GCF_018294505.1. Lineage (NCBI taxonomy): Eukaryota > Viridiplantae > Streptophyta > Magnoliopsida > Poales > Poaceae > Triticum > Triticum aestivum. Next base: position 577,134,509 of record NC_057807.1, on the reverse strand, counting down.
ACACGATCCCTGGCCATACGTATGCGCGAGTAGGCGTTCGAGACCCCGCCTGTATGTACACATACGTGGCCGTATTTTCTTTCTTGCACACTGGCCGATGTACGTACGTGTACATGCTACGTGCCCGCCTACGACACGTGCGCGCCTCTACTACGACACGTGCGCGCCTCTACATCCACCAGTATGTACGTACACATTCGCGACCAGAATGACAAGGCTACATACGCTTCGACCAGGTGGGTCCCGACTGTCAGGCACTTCCTTGCATGCGAAGATGTAGCTGGTGGGTCCCAGCAGTCAGGGGGGCGAATAATTTTTTCGGACGCACTTCCTTGCGTGTGAAGATGTAGCTGGTGGGTCCCAGCAGTCAGGGGGTGAATCGGTTTTTTCTGACGCACTTCCTTGCGTGCAAAGATGTAGTTGGTGGGTCCCAGGAGTCAGGGGGGCGAATCATTTTTTTTGGCCCAGATGCACTTCCTTGCGTGCGAAGGTGTAGCTAGTGGGTCCCAGCAGTCAGGGGGGAACGTTTTTTTCGCGAAATACGGTGGCCTATCCGGTGGGTCCCTACTGTCAGGTGGAGTAATAATTATTTTGCGCGTAATAAGGAGGCACTTCCTTGCGGCCGCCATGGACCCAGCTGTCAGCCTCTCCACGCATAGTACTCTTCCGATGAAAGTCGGTCGTTGACCACATTGACCACTCTGTGCCGAGAGCACCACGGCGGTAGACGACGGCGAGGCCTAGGAAGGGTATGACGTGGAGCCGGGGAAGACGCGGCAGTGGATGCCCACACAAAGAGGAGTACGAGGGTTCACTGGTTCGGCTGCGGTGTGAGGCTGCCGTTGCCGCAGAATAACAGGGGGTGTGGGTGAGTAGAGGGATGGCCTGGCCAGCTGTGGGCGTAGTAGGGGGCGGTGAGGCCTCTGCGGTATCACAACCGGCCACGGGAGGCAGGAGCACGCGGCACGACCGGTGCTGGTTTGGGCGGCTGGAGCACGAAGACCAGAGGTTGAAGAAGCACTACGGCTGTTGGATGAACATTGTACGGTAACAGGAGCCAGAATCGTTCATATTGACTAAATTGACAAAGCCCTCCGGCCTCATCAACTTGGTAGGCCCACAAGTCAGCCTCCCACTATGCTGGGTTCCAGCTGGCAGGGGAGTATTCATTTTTTTGTGCACAATAAGGAGGCACTTCCTTGCGTGCGAAGATAGCTGTTGGGTCTGATTTGTCAGCGGTTGCACATTTTTTTCACAAAATACAGAGGCCTTCTGGTGGGTCCCAGATATCAGGTGGAGGAATCATTATTTTGCATGTAATAAGGAGGCATTTCCTTGTGTGCGGTCGTGGACCCAGCTGTCAGCCTCTCCATGCACAGTCTACTTCTGATGGTGTCGTTCGTTGACCATGTTGACCACGCTGCATCGAGCGCATCCAAGGTGGTGGATGACAGCGAGGCCCCGGACATCAATGATCCGGAGATGGGAAGACGCGGGAGTAGAGTCGCAGACGGAGAGATGTACGAGGGTTAACTGGTTCTAGAGCGGTGTGGTTCGGTAGTCGGTGGAGAAGAAGAGGAGGTGTGGAGGGGTGGAGGATCGCCTGGCCAACAGTGGAGTAGCGCTTCATAGCGAAGCGTGCTAAGCAGAGCTGCTAACAGCAGGAGGCGGGAGGTGGTCCCAGCGGCGCTGGAGGAAGAAGACGAGAGATTGAAGATGGATGCCGGTCGTTGGATGTAAATCCAACGGCTAACATGTCAGAATCATTTGTTGACTAAATTGACAACGACTTGCGTTGGCTTCGACCTATTGGCCCACATTTCAGCCTCCAAAAATGTGGCATGTATTCAACCCATTTTTTCAGAATTTACAGTCTTTTTTTTGCGCGGTAGAATTTACAGTCAATTTAATCTCTTTTTTGCATTATAGCCATTAGCTGGGCTGGGTGAACAAATAATGTAGCATCCATGTGGCCCATTTATTTTATTTCCTAAAAAATTACAGGCCATTTGCACTTTCTCGAAATACACGATTTTGATGGGCTGATTCTAATTATAATGTTGGGTTGGGCCAGCAATGTTATCAAAAAGTAAAAAGGGGTCGGGCATTTTGTTATAAATATATTTAAATAATAAGTGATATTATTGCATTTGTCCTTAAATCTTACCAAGCTTTTGTACACAATCACTAGGATTTTCGTGCCAAAACAATCCAGGATTTTATTGTTAAGAAATTATTTTTATAAGTTAATAAGATGTGGGATATTGTTTTCTTACATATGTAAGTATCTGTTAAATATATGATGACAATAAAAATAATGTATAATAACATATAAAATAATTTAAATATATATAATATAATTAGAAGGGAAACTTAAGTTGGACCTGGCGTTCCTATTCTTATATAGAAAAATAGAACAGACCTCTGCGTTTTCTTCAGAAAAATACATAAATTGGGCTGCCGATATTCAGGAAAAATAAAACCTCGGATAGGAGGTCCATAGGCCGGTCGATACATGAAGGCCCTCAAGAAAATACAAACAGGCATATGGACTTCCCATCCGAGGTCGTGGGCTGCACATGTTAAAAATGAAAGCCTAGACGGGGCAGCCCAAAACCCAGCTGATACTTGCTGCCCTAGTGATAATAAATGATACCTGCCAGCTCCCCGGCTTTGTTGTGAATTTATCTCCTATAGTAACTACGTTGAAGCACCTAAAAAAATGTAACTATGTTGACAAACCCGTGGGCCCCAATGTCAGTATAGCATTAGGAGGAAGTATTTTTTCGATGAGGCACTTGCTTGCGTACGGACATAGACCTGGTGGGTCCCGACTGTCTGCCTCTCCACATACAGTCCTCTCCAGATTCCTCTCGTTTGTTTAGCATGTTCACAACAGCAGACAGTGGCGTCGCGGCGAGCACACAAAGGTGCAGGAGAGGATCCGACCACATGAGGAAGTGCCTTATTATTAACGAAACTACTGAACTAGCCTAGTGGACAAGTGACACTACCCAATAGCTGTTCCGCCCGGGTTCGATTCCACCTCACACCTGTGCAGGGAAAATATCTCCAAATTTTTTGCCTCTGCCTTTATTGACATGTGGGTCCCCATTGTCATCTAAGCACACCACGTCCAACACTTGCCAAAACTTCGTCCCTCGTTTTCTCTGTGTTTCGCACACTCGACATTGTGTGGGCATTTTGACTGTGCATCATATGAAGATGTGCTATGCATGAATGTTGATCAGCATGACGTTAACTGGCTGGTAGTTCCATTTTTGACCATGAATAAAACTTCCAACATGATGTTAACCTTGTTTGAAAAGGCCGTGTTAATATAAATGCTCTGCCTCTGAAAGTTGCAGTTTCTTATCTGAAATTGAACTTGCAGTTTCTTAACTAAAACTGGAACTTGCAGTTTCTTCTCTGAGAATCACATTGTCTGCACTTTTATACTCCTATGAAACTACATTTTTTTAAATGCTAAAAATAGATCTCTAGAATTCATAAAATACTTCATATGCTCAATACTACAAATCTGAAATTCAAAAGGCATTCATATCTGAAAGTACTCTCAAAATACACAACACAAAACACAATTCACAGCCTGTAAATACTGAAAACCCTAAGCTCCTCCTGACAATTCATAACCTGCCCGACTATTGGGCTGGGGGGGGGGGGGGCAGTCCCCTCCTATTCCTCGTGGCAGACAGCCACCCCGTGAGACTATGTGAACGTCGAGGGAGAGGATGGCAGGGAAGCGTCAACGGGCCAACTACTTTTCTCCTCTTGCAGTTGGGTTCGGTCGTTGAAGACTCCACCGGCTCGCTCTGGCAGGACACCCTCACAAACGACACCCTGTATATGCTCGATCCTTCAACCTCTGGTGGATGCTCCATCTATGATCGATATTCCCACCACCGCTCCCTCACGATCGGATTCGGTGAATCTGTTTGCTCCATGGCCCAGAGGAGCAGCTCTATGTACTCCCGCATGACTCCCTCCAGGTGTATCACCGCCTTTTCGCTCTATTGCAGATATTTGGCCATGAATGTCACCGTCGCCGCTAGTTGGTCCGTGTTGTCAAACCAAGACTGTATCTCCAACATCCTAGGTAGCTTCACAGGGTCACCGTCCGTGATCCTCGCGTATCGGTTGTACTCCTCCATCAATCTACTTCTCCACAGCACCTTCACTCGCCGGTGATGGTTTTTGAATGGAAGAGGAGAGGAGCAGCACTGGTTTTGAATTAGAACGGGAGAGGAGCGATGCTTGTTTTGGACTGGAACAGGAGAGGAGGGCGGTGGTTTTGAAATGGAAGAGGAGAGGAGTGGCGCTGGATTTAGATTGGAATAGGAGAGGAGAGGCGGTGGTTTAAGAGGAGAAGAGCGAAAGAGCGGCACAGGTCTTGGAAGTATTTTTTGTTATTTTGCATATTTTGGGTCAAAGTTTGACCACGTACTGTATTTGACAAGCAAAATGTGAATGCATGTCACCAAAATTGTATCGTTTGGTTCGTATATGAATGTACTTTCAAATTATATTCTTTTTGCAATGTATAACATATATTTTATGTGCGAAAATCATGGTCCATTATGACCCAGAATAAAAGGGAGACTAGTTAATGTGGGGTCGCTTTCTTAATTGAAGGGTAAATTGATTTTGATTTTGATCCAGTCACAGCGCGCCGGCCCTCTGGTCCAATCCTAAATTGCTGTCGCACGCTCCTCTCCCTCTTCTCCATTGCAAAACCACCTCCTCTCCTCTCCAGCATCTCCATTCCAAAACCACAGTTCCCTCGATGCTCGCCTCATTTCAGCGGCAGCGGTAGGGTTTAAGGTAAGCTTCGCACTAACCTAATCTTCCACCTGCTCATGCTTACAATCAGTGTGACAGCTAATGACAATCATGCTTACAATCAGTCTCCGAGTACTACGCCAATCACCCTAAAATAGCTGTGGACCTTTGGGTCAACGTTGTGACACGGTGTACAAATAAAGAAAAATAGATCGGTGCTTCTTTTAGAAAAGAGTACTCCCTAGAAAACTGCCAATATAAGCTACTAGTATTTGGTTAGAGGATTTGCTGCCAAGAAAGATCCGTCCATAGAGAGCGCCACACATCCCACTAGTGGTGGTGGATTCCAATGCGTGCATGCAACATGGTTGGTGTTGGTAATTTTTACTTGGCACACCTCGCACTCTGCATATATGCGGTTCCATACGTACATTTGTGCAGTTCCACCAAAATGCAGCTGAATAACCCTGTTTGCACATATAATGAAAAAGGGTGATTACATTATAGTGGCACTAGTTGATGAAAGACACAAAATAAATAGAAGAAAATATTGTGATAGTATCATAGTATGCCATGCTGCGAGGGCGAGATTGGCCCTGCGACGCCTCATATGGTACGCCTCATACTGGACATCGTCCCAAGCCTCCCAGATACACCTTCTGCCAGTGATGAACATCAGTGTACAGCATTAGTACAAGGAGGCGCCTTGAGACATTCAAATCTCTATTTTTGTACAGATCAACTAAAATTAAGCACCCCAGTTTGCAGAAACACTTAAACATTAACAATGGGACTAGTTGATGAAACATACATTAACAAAGAGAAGCACTTTCTTTATCTACATTGGAAATGAAATGATAGAGAGGACACTCGCTCTATTTTAACTGTATTATTACTTCATTTTATCAGTGACACTAGGGTCGAGCAGGTGGCAAACGAGGTGTACCATGCGTCGCAAGGATAGAGGCCGGGGAGTGCTTAGACTAGGATGCTGAAGCTGGCTCTTTCAGTCACCAACATGGATGATTCAATTCATGGGACCTTTTGGTGCAGTTCACTTAAAATGAAGCAATGTCCCGTGAGCTAGCAGCTTCTTCTTCAAAAAAAAATAAGAAAAGGGCTCCAGCCCCGGTTCCATTTCCGTCAGAAAACGAAACCCACAGAGCCTCTTCTTCATTAGTTGCAATAAAATTGAGCAACATCAAGGTTGGTTGTGAAGCTCCTGGAATGCTCAACTATAATTTGGATATCATTTGTGCAGTTCAACTAAGATCGAGCGTGAAATGTATATCTCTGTTTGCACAAAAAAGGTGGAAAGGAGGGTGACTAACAAGCGATGAAACATGCATCAAATGAAAAGAAGCATGTTCCTTATCTGAATGGCAATCCTACAAGGACAGTAGCAATTTCTATAGCAGTGGCATTGCTAGATATTAGTGTCGGCATTAGGATTAACTATGACAACCGTTAAATATGACATTACTTTAGGCACGGGAGAGTAGGCGGACCAGGACAGTTGCATTTCTAACAAAAAGTACCAACTTATATTAATGGGAAATTTAGCAGGACATGTAAAAAAGTGCCATTGATTCATATTACTGGAGGCATTACATTGAAAAAAACATTGGTTTAATGCGTCCTTACTTTTAACAGTGCGACTGCTACATTTTACCAGTGGCATTACATAAGAGTGGCTCGGGGCAACAAACATCAGAACAGGATATCTGAGTTGGTCCCATTTTTGTTCGGTATAGCCACCTTATACTGTGTGAGGCTAGCAAATCTAGTGCTGGACTTACTCTATTGACTTGTCCCCCAGTCCCCACGTTCTTTCCTTTTTCAACCAATAGATCGGTTTTATATTGAGTTTGTACTGCGTTTCCCTTCATTTCCCTATTAGACCTAGAGACCAGTTGGATAGCCAGTCTCTGCTACTTTTCACCCCCATTATTTCCTCTTTCGACCAAGTCCTAGATTCAGGTAACAAATCCTCCCCCACCCCCCACCCCCTTTCTTCCTTGTTTGAACCAAGTAGTACTAGATTCAAGTGCATGAACTAGTTTTACCTCTTAAACGTAAAAAAATTAGGTGGTTTTCGAACAGTCGATCGATCCTATCTACGAGGGGGCCTGAGAAATAGTAAAAGATACAAATGCAGCGACGTCAGGAGCTCGGGAAGTAGAGCAAGGCCGGTTTCAAAGGAAGTTATACCTGATGGTCATCGGGATGTCACTAGGTGGGCGGCGGGAGGCCGGATCTTCCCACACTACGGCAGCGAGGAAGAAGGGGTCGGAGGCCCTCCCTCGCCAGCGGTGCTTGGGAGAGAACGGCAAGGCAGGCTGATTGGGATGCGCCAGTAGTGGGTAAGAGACATCACTAAGGATGCCCGCGTGAATGTTGCACCTTCTCACCTTCCCCGGCGGAGAGGATCCGGTTGGATCTGTGACCAGCGGTGAGCAGAGAGAGAGTGTGTGTGTGTGGCCACCGTTGTCGTGTTTAGATCTGGAGAGGACGAGACAGTGTGAAGAGAGCAACACTAGCAAGCAAGCGCGGAGGCTCCTGTCTGTATAGTGGAGTAGTACTAGTTTTCTTTTGTCTACCGGAGCCGGCTTGACCTCGTCAATGACTGTCGGGAAGTCTTCATGCACGTGGCCCGCAGGTGCAGTTGTCGTCATTTTGATCTGAAGCGCCGGATTATAACATATAACATGAAAAAATGCCACCTAACAAGAAATCATAACCTCACTGCCCAAAGGAGACAACATGAATCCCGACGGACAAACTAGACGAGGAACAAAGCTCAAATTAAAGATAAACTCGTAGAAAAGGGGTTCGTTGATATATGTCCTAATTAACATAGCCGGCTTGACCTAGATGGAAGCCGAGTAGTCTTCGTGCATGTGACCCCAATGAGTAGCCCAACTCAGTTGTCGCTGTTTAACCCTCGCAGTGATCCGAAGCACATGACACCTAATTTTGCGAGATGACAAGAAACCTTTTTTTAGATTTTTCACCACAACTATAGCCATGTACAACACAGCCTACACGATATGTAGACGATATGCCAGACCGACCGACCATTTGGGGTGCGACACGAACACGACGGGCGTGTTGTATACTCCATACATGTGTACCGTCGTTTTCTAGAGGCTTTGCTCCATGGCGCAATCCATGGATACAAAATTAGTATACTGTACTATTTAAAAGTCGAGGGCGGTGCTTTTCCTGCACGGTAGGCGGGGCAATTCTGCCTAGTCGGTTCAACAGAGATGCGAGAAGACGAGGGAGTAGGCTGCTGCAACCGTAGGGCTGTGTGATTTGACAATGAGTTACTGCTGGACAGGTGGGGCCCCGTGATTTGACTTGCCATTATCATTTTAACTGGGGCGCTACGACCGGCGTGAGTCTCCCGATTCCTGACCACCTCCATACAGGTGCCTCTCTCAATGCTCCACCATGTAGTAGAGGCTGGCTCTTGCATGAGAGCCCACTTCTCCACTTTTTACTTGCCTCTCTTTCCTCCACATATGCAAAAAATGCCATGTAAAGTGCAGTATTGTACTTAGGTTGGTCGTAATGGACAGTATCATATGCTAGTATCATGCATATGATACTTCTGTATGATACTACTCCCTCTGTCCGGAAATACTTGTCGCATAAATGGATGAAAATGGATGTATCTAGAATTAAAATACATCTAGATACATTCATTTCAATGACAAGTATTTCTGGATGGAGGGAGTACATCCGTAATGCATAGTATCATGTGTTGGTATCATAGGATAGTTTATTTATTGTCATGCGTGACACATAGTAGCACATCATTTAATATGATATAGTATCATATTATGATACTACTCAACTCTCTCTTTTCTTCATTTAATTTGACGTCACCTCATCAAGATTGCATAGTTGGCATGCATGATACTACCTCCGTCTCGGTGAATAACTCATTCGCGTAGTTCTAGGTTGACGATTTAACTATCTAAATATATATTATATGTGATAAAAAATATATTTAGAAACTACATCCTTGTAGAAATCTAGTGATATACTTTTCATGACATATAGCACATATTTAATTCCTCAAATCGATGACCTAGAACTACGTGAATGACTTATTCACCTAGACGAATGTATTACTACTCCCATTACATGCAGCCTTACTTGCTCCTACAGGTGCTAAGCTTGCCACATAGGCATAAAGTCTGATGTGGCAAGTTAATCAAGAAGAGAGAGACTATTTTGGTGACCAAAGGAAGAAATGGTGCTAAGCGCGTGTACCTAGGTGAAAAAACAATTTTGAGTCTATAACTAATTAAATGAAGAAAACTTAGCAACAAAAAACTAATAAGCACACCATTTCATTGGAAGAGGTCACTCCTTGGCAAATGCAATAAATACTAGCACTCCCTGTGTCCCATAATATAAGAACGTTTTTGGCACTACACTAGTGTCAAAAACATTCTTATATTATGGGACGGAGGGAGTACGAAGAAAGAGATAGAGAGAAGTAAAAAAATACACTTATAGCCAACCTTATAGCTAACCTTGTTGTAGTATGAGTGACTAAGTGATGACTATGTATGACATGCCAACATCAGATAGCCTAACGCACCGTGTTAAATCTCCAAGGGCGCGACCGCGCGAGCGACGCGGCAGTCGCGGTAGGCGCGACCATGATACGGGCTGCTAGCAGCCCTTGGATCTGAGATCAAACGGTCGCATGCTAAGTTGCCAAAAATTTGCAGAATAACCGTCCAGGATAGGATATTCACCCATAGGTCTAGAATCACGCCATGCAACAGTTTGACCTCAGATCCAAGGGCTCTCGAAAGCCCGTATCATGGGACAATGGAAAGCCACTACCCTGTCGTTCGCACGCTGGCAGTTCGCTCCTACTCGTCCCCGCACGTCCTTTAATAATATGGCGGTTCGCTCCTAGTCGTCCCGTCCTTTTCACATTACGGTAGTTCCACCAATCCTAACCCTCCTCCCAAATCCATGGCGTCCCAAATCTCCATGATCGGTGGTGAATACAAGGTTAGAACCATCACCGGCAATGAGTTCGACGTCATCTACACCCGTTCTTCTGCGACGGTGAAAGGATGCCTTTCTCGCTTCAGATGCATGTTCGAAAACTCAGATGATGAGTGGGTCGCTGGGCTAGATGTTGAGTACACCACAGTCCTGGGATGAGAGAAGGATCTAAATGACAAAGAGAGGAAGAAGCCCGCCGTGATCCAGGTTTGCGTGCATGACTTATGCTTGGTCTACCACATATGCCATGCCGACATTGAATGCCTGGATTTTAAGGACTTCCTCAAGAGCAACCTAGTCAAATTCGTTATTGTAGACTTTGGTAACGACAAAGAAGTCCTGGGTCAGATAGGCCTCATTGTAGGAAACCCCTTCGACCTCCAGAAGAATCAGCTGGTGTCCTCTTGTCAGCCTTAAATGTTGACCCTGGCAGGAGCCATGGTTCATCCTTCGTACGGTAAACTGGAGAAACCTCCATACATGTTTCATCGATATGCATGGCAGCAGAATGTACTAGATATAGACCACATCCACTACGCTGCAATGGATGGCTACCTTTGTTTCAATATCTACAAGGGTTGGATGAAGAGCAAAAGCCAGGTGTGCGGTTCAAGCAAAGAAGTATCGACCAAGAGGAAGAGGGACAAGGACGAAGTCGAGGACGTGGACGAGGACTCCGAGTAAGGTGGCAGTGTTGTTGCTCATGGTGGTTCTAATGCAGTGTCTACCGGAGTACTTGCAAAATTTAATTTAGGTGTGCTTAATTTAATTTGAGGGGTGTGTTGTGCTAAGCCCCCAACAGAACTATGTTATGTTTCTTCTCATTACTTTAACTCTTCAGTACGTACATACTACTAGTATTTGTTACATTTCATCTTTAGTTGGTATAGTACTACCACTCGTTTCTTTACATTATATATGTACAATACATATGGCCAACATCATATAGCCAACAGTTTAGTTGTCAAAGAATTTCAGGGTGCTTAGTTTTGTCAAAGAATTCTAGGATGCTTAGTTTTATTTGAGGGGTGGGTTGTGCTGGACACCATTATTGTGACTAGCCTTTTTAATAGTACTATATGCATAATTGGACGACGAGCGCTCTCTATATGTACCACCTTTTTTTTTAATTTCAAGTTTTGCTCCATGGCGCAATCCATCGATACTACTCCCTCCATCCCAAAATTCGTGTCTTACATTTATCTACATACGGATGTATCTAGTCACGTTTTAGTGTTAGATACATTTGTATCTAGACAAATCTAAGACAAGAATTTTGGGATGGAGGGAGTACTACTGTACAAAAGTATACATTTTTAAAGGCTAGAGGGCAGGGCAGTCTAGCTTGGTCGGTTTCATGATAGGCGAGGGCCTTTGTGATTTGACGGCTCATTACTGCTGGAAGGCGGGGCCTTGTGATTTGACTGCTCGTATAAATGCGCCGACGACCTGAGGAGGAGCAAAGAACTGTGCGGTATACTCAAGTTTTCCACTAGAGTAGTACTACGGCGGAGGAGCACGAAACACGGCAGCCCAGTGCCATATGGCGATAAAAATGATCTAATTTGCTAGTCATCTCATTGTTAGCATTGTTCTATTCATTCCCTCAAAAAAAGCATTGTTCTATTCATGCCTCGCAGAGAACATGACACGTGTGGAGAAACACCCGAAGCAAAAGATGAAACACAGGAGCAAAAGAAGAAGGAAGATTATCACCCCAAATGATCTAATTCGCCGCGGAGTCATAACTGCTTCTTCATCTCCTCCACGACCTCTATCTCCTTGCATGTCTCCTCCGTCATCTTCTTCATTATGTCCATGACGTGGGATTTCTCGACGCGAGCCTTCATCATCTGTTCCATGGCCGCATTATGTACCTTGATAGCAGCCGGGTGCTCGATGCGGAGTTTCGCCAACTCCTCCTTCTGTTCCATGATGAGGGCCGCAGGATCTTCATCGAGGAACTACTATTCTCATGCAGCTTCTTCTAGACAGCGTTCTTCTCCTTCAACAGGTCGATCTCGTGGCAGAGCTTCGCCTTGTCCTCCTAAAGTCGCAGGATTTCACCGGTCGCCTTCTTCTCCGCGGCAATGCTCTTCTTTAGCAGCATCACCAAGCCGGCGGTCAACTCCCCCTACTTATTGAGCTCAGCGGGCATGTCGTCGAGGCTCTCCTTTAGCAGCTCCACCAAGCCTTGGATGAACTCCTTTTGCTTATTGAGGTGCTTATTGAGCTGATCGGGCATGCCGTCGAGGGATAATGACTCCAGCGCCGCCGGCTCGGCATGTTCGCCTCCGCGGCTAGGGCGCTCCTGGGAGCCATCGCCTGCCCGTGAGAGATCTTTCGAGGTCTCTGCGTGGCGGTGAGCCCTCTCTTTTTTTCCGTAGACTTGGTCGTCGTTCCCTTGTTACGAGTAGTTCTCGATCTAGAGCTCTGCTCACGGCCATGGCAAGGACGGACAAAGAAGAAGCACTTATGAGGAGGAAAGGTAGAGTAATTTTCAGTTAGGTAGTTCCCCTTTTTACCTAAGTACTAGCACTAGTACTAATACCTACATAGTGGGAACACGTTCAGGTTTGGTACGTACTAGTAGGTGTGAGCAGGCTTTCGAATGTGATGGGAACAAGGTAAAGATTAATTGATGGTTTTGGTTTCGAGGCCCAAAACGGCTCCCGATGAGTTTAGCGGAACATAAATTTCAAGTATACTACACTGCTCAAATGCGTAAATATTATGTTACTCTCAAAAATTGGCACAAAATACGAATGAGACCAATGGAAGTACTACTAGCAACCCATAATTTAACTACTTGCATGCGTGCAGTGGAGTAATAATGCCTTTCTTCCGCCCTCGCGTCCACTCAATTTGCATGCGCTGTATTAATTGACCATCAATGAAGTGAACGACTTTACACGCGTCAAATTATCAAATGGGGTAGATCTTGATACAAAATTGTGTCTGCCCGTGTACCCGCGTGTGCATGCGAGGGAATGAGTGCGTGCGTGGCATGCATGCACATGTTCGCTTCGTGCATGTACCGCCAGTATGGCTCAGGGAGGACGAGTACATTCTTCTGGAACCAGCAGCACGTCACTGTGATCAATCCACGCAAGGAGGTCGCGACAACGCCTCCACATGTGCCACGTGGCTTCATGAACTGTAAGAGAGACACTGTGTAGCATGCCATTGGAATTCTAATTTACGTGTTTTGCACATACTCGAAGTACTAGTAAGGTACACGTGCATTGCATGCATCAGATTTTGCAACCAAATTATGAATAAATACCACACTATAGCATGTAAGCTCTGAGTCATATATGCCTGATGTAGACCTTCATTTAATTCTTATAGTTCATCTCATTCAAAATCAATTAGTTTTTATAAAAAAATAAGGCCTCTTGGATTCGTAGGATTTCCAAAACGCGGGAATAGGAAAAACATGGGATTATACTGGAATGTCGTCTTGAATCCTACAGGATTGTACGAGTGTTTGATTGTGCATAGAAAAAACGCAAAATTCTTTCAAAGAGGTTTGAGTGGATGGGATGTTTCCTATGAAATCTAGTGCAAATGAATCATATGGAAAAATCCCTATGGTTTACAATCCTACGAATCAAACAACCAAGATAGGAAAAATTCCTAATGATTAGAATCCTCCAAAATTCCTTTGAGAATCCTTTGAATCAAAGAAGCCCTTAATCTATTTTATGATTCATGGAATTGTGCATTGTAGCATAAAGTAAAAACAAATAATGGCAATTCAACTAGAAAAAAAGTTTGGGCAGTTATGATACGGAAGATTCTAGAACAAAAGAGAACCAATGTTGTTTGCAGGTTTGTGCATTATGCTTAAGTTCAACCATGGAGTCTGCTAGATTGTGCATGTGGCAAAATCCGGTGGGGGCTAGAAGATGGTGCGAGGGGCCGAGTGGAGGGAGACCATGAAGGAATGCACAAGTGTGAGATCGATATTTAGAGAGAGGGGGAGAGAACATGCGGTGTTGCGCGCAGTGGCAGAGCCATGAAAAATAAATGAGCTAGGGGCCAAGCATTGCTAATCCTTTACGAGGAGGGTCAATTCATGAACTTAAACCATTTTTAGCAGCAATTTTCTAATGATCACATTCATATTATCCTCGATATATAGTGATGTTAGGGGGGCAGGGCCCTTACTGCCCCCTGTCTTCGCCATTGTGCGCTTGTCTGAGAGATGAAGCGGAAGGCACAGATGATGAGAGGGGGACGTTGGCTATATAATTAATGTGGGTGTATTAGCTATATATGTTAATCCTATATAGAGAGGTATAGATTGATCGATGTGGACGTGGGAAAGATGGTGAGACCTCACTGGATATATCGATTGATCGGTTTGTGTGGAAAACTATGAAAGACCTAGCTATATACACACATACATAGAGGAACATCGATCGTTGCGCATACGCGCATGAGAGATAAAAATGCCCGATATGATGGAGAGGGGGATGTGTGTAGGCGTGTGCCTTCATGGGAGACCGACCTAAAGAAAAAGATTACATGTGTGCGATGGATAATGCCGACTGGTAGTGTGTGTGCATGCATGCACGAGAGAAAGTTAGTGGTACAATTATAAAGAGAAGACGATTGTGTGGGTGTAAAAGACTAGGTGAGGTCATAATCAATGTAAAGTTGAATCAAAATATTTGAATTAGAGATCCTAATGTTTGAAACCCATGCATGCATGAATATAACGGAGATCTGCACGGTGTGGTTTGGAAACGAGCATGTTGTAATGTATACACATTGAACAAGGTCAGACTGATTTGAATTTGAGATACAGATGGCAGACATCATTTGGCCACGTCGCATCCGTGCATGGACACACTATTCTAATTGGATATGATGGGTGGCTTTCGCATCACATATCTATATCTATACCCACACACACACACACATATATATATATATATATATATATTATATTTTTTATATTGTGTGTGGGTAACTTTAACTTTGAAAGATGGTCGTTCGATGAGGAGAATCCGATGGTCCAAAGATGGCAAATTTGAGCACTACTGGCCGTTGGATATCATCTAGATTCCACCAGATATCGCCACATGTATAATCTAGAAGACTCCATGGTTGAACTTAAGCATAATGCACAAACATCAAAACACAAGCACTTCTTCTTTGTTCTAGAATCTTCCATATCAGAATTGTTAGAGTTGTGTCGAATATTATTGTACAAGTTAGGTTACAGTTGGACTTGGAGTCGTACTTTCTGTAGACAGGGTAGGAGTTGTGTCCTAATAGGACACTTGTATCCTAAGCCTCTCATATATAGTAGGGGTAGACACACGATGTAACCTATGCCAACATAAAAGCACGGGCACGCGAGGGAGCCGGCGGCATGTGCCGGTGCCCGGGCGGCCAGGGTGCGGTATTGTGACGGTGTCATGGGGAGGAGCACCCGTAGTCATGCCCCGGGGATGTAGCCATATCGGTGAACCTCGTTAACAAATCTCGGTGTCGTGCTCGTGTGATTGCTTGGTCCTCGGATGATCGATGGTATGCCTCAGATTTATTCTAACAAGTGGTATCATGAGTTAGGTTATTCGGAGGTCACGGGTCTGATCTAGAGGAAGGTCGAAGGTGGTTTTTCGACGGAATTGAAGCAATCGGAAACAGTCGACATGGCAACGTGTAGCAACAGGAGTCCTTGGCGAAAGTGCCACGGGAACACTGGCTGGTCAGTGTGCGTGGAACTTGGAGGCCCTCGCATGAGTGTTGGCGTGCAAGGCGGCCCAAGCGGTAGGCCCGCTAGGCGCAGGGCACGCGGCTAGCTGGCTCAAGGCAGGCCATAGCAAGGATGCACAGGCTCGGGACGTTGCTCTGCCAGAGGCAAAGGAGCCGTGCGGTGCTGTGCATGCACGTTAGATTTGTTAAGGGAAAAAAAGGAAGAGCAAGTCCCAAATACATGCATGGTGTACAGGAGCCTAAAGTGTGTCACAAAGGATCATGCATACACAAGGCGTCAAAGCAATGCACGGAGATGTGCAGACGGACGGGACGCAGGGTGGAGCATGGTCGCAGTCGGATAGTTTCGGCTGGGTCAGACTGGACTGTTTGACGGATCGACGGGGATGTCGGTCAAAGTAGGAGACGGTGGTTGATTTCAACGACGACGACATATGAGCGTGATGCTGATGGTGGCCGGCTTCTGGGGCGTGGAAACATGTGGTGCAGGCCTGAGGGCTTGTGCGGCTTCGATAGACTATGGCGCAGTGTTGATTCAAGATGGTGCACACAAGGGAGCTTGAAGTCGACAGGGCGCGGGGTAGCGTGGCCAGCTACATGGAGTCATGTTGAAGCTGGAGCTGGAGTCTGATGGATGACTACACTCTGAGCTGATGGAGGGGCTATGGTGTAAGAATTCGGAGAGTCGAAGCCTATTTCAGCGGGATAGCGAGAGACACGTGGATCGGACTGGGTACCAGTGGTCTGATGGAGACGTGATACTCGACATCGGTCAGTGATGATCGGTGGTTCTCTGCAGTGGGGGTTGAGGCAGTGTGGGCTAGCTACCCGGGAGACTCGACCAGGACAGCAGAGGCTCGACGCGATGATAGCGACGAGGCGTGCGGTAAGCACGGGACACAGCGACAGGCCAAGGCACTGATGGTCAGACATGTGGTCAGACAAACTGTGCAGGGGGTGCTGAAGTAGTGTTGACGAGTACCAGATTCAAGTTGCTGACTGGGTCGATCGGTGCTAGTTGATGGATAGGAGTCGACCATGGAGAATCTGAGAAAGTGGCGGAAAGTCTGAAATTGTCAAAGGCTGAGAGAGTATATGGCCGTATATTCTGTGATGTTCAGTGCACATGGCAAAGTGCGGATGACAAATACAGAAGGAGGCAGAGTGCTATAGCTGTGGGACATGCCAGAGACTATCCGGAAGAAGGGTGAGACAACTGCGAATTTGACTCGGGGTGACACAGGGAGACGATGCAATTCCTTCAAGTTTTAGACAAGCAGTCAAGAAAGAGCGGTGACGTTAAGTTCAGGTAACTCTTATATTGGCGTCCAATATGTGAGTTGTTCATTTTCATGCAGACAGTGGTTGGTGTGTGATGGTGTTGAACGGATTCTCCGGAAGTTGGAAGCACAAGGTAGAGTAGTGAGGAACTTAATTTTGCTCGAGTGTTGATTGTGAAGAAGACAAGAAGGGACTACAGTTGTAGGTGGAGTCACATGGAGTCTGGGAGTAGCAGCGGTGCTCATGGTGTATCTCAATTCCAATGTACATGGAGGTTCGACACACGGACGAATTCAAGGTGGTGGAGAATATTCGCCAAGGTGGAGTTTGTTAGAGTTGTGTCGAATATTATTGTACAAGTTAGGTTACAGCTGGACTTGGAGTCCTACTGTGTGTAGACAGGGTAGGAGTTGTGTCCTAATAAGACACTTGTATCCTAAGCCTCTCATATATAGTAGGGGTAGACAGACGATGTAACCTATGCCAACATAATAGCACGGGCACGCGGGGGAGCCGGCGGCATGTGCCGGTGCCCAGGCGGCCAGGGTGCGGTATTGTGACGGTGTCATGGGGAGGAGCGCCCGTAGTCATGCCCCGGGGATGTAGCCATATCGGTGAACCTCGTTAACAAATCTCGGTGTCGTGCTCGTGTGATTGCTTGGTCCTCGGATGATCGATGGTATGCCTCAGATTTATTCTAACAAGAATTTCCCAAATGTTTTTCTACATGATTTGCCATTATTTGTTTTTACTTTATGTCTTACAGCGCACAATTCCATGAATCTTAAAATAGATTAGCTTTCTTATAAAAACTAGATGATTTTGAATGAAATGAAATATAAGAATTAAACGAACATCGACATCATGCACATACTTTCCTCAGATGAAGCTGCGGCCTAATCGGCGCCACCAAAGAGGTTGTACACTAATCGCCGCATTTTCTTCTTGATTCAATCTCATGGTGCTGCCGGCGCTTGGTCCCGAGCCGACACGGCGCGGCTCCATCCACAACGGCGTCGCTAGCCACTTCCTCCACGGCATCGCTCCCTCGGTGGCGACATCCACATCAGTAGGAGCTACTGCTGCTCTGCTCTTCCTCTTGGTCCCCTGCCTGGTCTGCTCTTGCTATTGCTCTTGCTCGCGCTGCTGCTGTCGCTCTTGCTCTTGCTTGCGATGCTACTCCGATTTAGCTACACTTCAGTCGACTGAATCGACTTTTGGGTCAGTCGATTTTCAGGGGGTGGGGGGCTCGCCAGGGTGAAGGAAGAACCAGCCGCAGCGGGGAGGGGGGCTCGCCGGAGAGGTACCCTACTATCTATCTTAGGGTTCAGGGTGGGGCGATGGTCAGCGGCGGTGGCGGGGCGATGGTATGGGGATCGCCGGAGAAAAGCTCATCATGGGGGGGCCTCAAGGGATGGCCGGGGCAGCGGTGGACCGGCGGTGGGGAGTGTTTTCGGGGCGGGCGGGGCGGCGCACCGCTGGCCGTGGGCAGCGGGGGGCTGTTGTTTGGTCGGTGGTAGCTGGCGGATCAGGGGGTGGAGGTTGAAAATGAACCGCATGCCCTTGATTTTGTATCCAACGGCTGCAAAATCGACTGACCAGAGATGAAAAAGTCAGTTGACCGACGTGTAGCCTCACCTTGCTTGTGCGTTCAGTTTCGACAGCAAAATTTAGTTTCGACAGCAAAATTCAGTTTCAGCAGTTAAGTTCAGTTTCGACGGTTAATTTCAGTTTCGATAGTTAAATTCAGTTTCGACAGTTAAGTTCAGAGATGAGTGGCTGATGTATTTTACATCTAGCACTTTGTGGTTATGTATTTTACGTCATGTATTGCAGATGCTATTAGAATTCCACTCAGGTTAACCTTGTCTCTCTTGTCCTGCTTCAGCCTCGGCGTCGTACAACTCATCGGAGCTGCTCCAACGACGAAACCTTCCATCACGGCGGAGCAGTACCTCGGGCTCCATCTCTAGACGCCTAAGATCTTCTTCCCCTCCTATGACAGCCAAGTCAGCCGGAGCATCCTCACCGGCCAGCCCAATCACGCTGAGATCGACATGGCTTCGCCAAAGAGGTTGTGCACTTGTTGCATCTCTTTTTTACTCTACATGTTATATATATTGTCCACTGAGCACTCGTAGTAACGGGAAATACGATTATTTTATCCTACTATATGACAAGCAGTGAGGTACCAGGCAACTTAGCTATTCGTGATGGACTCTCTTGAATGCCATCATTATTTATCTCCGCGCGTTTGAGCTGTGCATTTATCAATGGGCCTGGGAGTTGAGCTAGTATGGCAGTGGCCTGGGTCCAAAGTAATAGAAGTAGCACAAAAACATTTTTTTAGTGTAGGATTTTCCTTGCTCAAGCCTGCCTACTAGAATCACCAGTGCTTGAAAGGAAAAGTGAATGAAAAACATAGGAATTGGAAAGTTTCCTATGGTACTACTTTTCATGAATTTGGTGAAAAGGAGCAAAGGACAAATGTAGGATTTGTTCCTTTAGTGTCTCCTTGAAAGAAAACCCATAGGAATTCTAATTTCCACTTGTCCTCCTTTTCATATTCCTATTCATCAAGCACAAGACTAAGAGATAGTAGCATAATAGCATTATAACCATACATTTTCTTGTGGTTTGATTTAATCTCACCATGCTTTTTTGCATCCTGTGATCTTCCAATTGTTGTGAATCAAACACCCAGATTGGCAGAACTCCTGTGTTTTTAAATTCTCTATTTTACACATGCATTCCTATCCTATTCCTTTCTATTTCCTATCCCTGCATTGTTAGAATCCTCAAATTCAAACAAGCCCTTACTCAATTACTTCTGTTACAGATATGTGTCAAAGAAAACCTTGTGTGGTTTGTCCTGCTCCTGCGGCGCTGTGTTCCACCCCAGCTCAGCTGCTCCAATGACGGAAGGGTTCACCACAGCAGGGATCCGCTCTCTAGACTGTCTTTCGCCGCCTCAGATCTTCTTCCCCGCTGCCGGCAACCACGACAACTGCATTACCATCATCAACTGAGCAGATGACCTTGAGGACTACATGGGTCCGCAAGAGAGGTCGCACTCTTCCGTGTCTGCTTATGTTATGTGTCGCTTAATATGATGACATGCTACAGTATCGTCGTGTTCACCTATTAGACTCCGAGTCAGGTCCAAACTAATGCTGAAACTTGAGTTTTTAAATGGTTGTGGGGTACATATTGGGGCAGCAATCAGTACTATCTGTCTACTATCTGGTTAATCTCGGGTGTCTACTATGAGTTTCATGTTGGGTGCAAACAAACATTGAAGGAGCCATTATCTGTATTTTTTAACTAAAGCTATTATCTGCCTGCTATCATTGGTTTTGGGTCTATCCACAGTTTGCTACCATCACTCTGGATTTGTGCATGCACTCCTTACATAATCTCACTATGTTTTATTCCTATGCATGCCAGTTATTGTAAACAATGGAACTGATGTAGAGCAAAAGAGATGAACCTTGCGTGGTAATAAAATTTCATGCAGACGTCGTTCCATGGTGGGCGCAAAGGCAGCCCCCCTCCACCCATTTCGGATCGTAATCAAGAGGAAGATAACTGTTCTGAGGGGGATTCAGAAGAAGAAGACCACTCCTCACTACAAAAAAAAGACACATCTGTGACATTTTGGGCCGAACGAAAAAAAATTCGGTCATACATATGACACTTCTATGACGATAATTGTGACAAAACCCGGTATCATCATAGATGTGGTGGGCTCCTACTTCTATGACAAAAAATCATGACAGAAAATGGGCTTTTCGTCCTTGGCGGACCGGAGACGCAGTTGCATGACATTCTTTGGGCCGTCCATGATGGAAAATGCCATGGTAGAAGCGAGGGGGAGGAAAATTTCGGGGAGTTGCCGGTTACGGTGGGAGGTCGGGGGCCGAGCGATGCGCATTTCTCTCGTACACGTGCGAGGCGTTGGCTCTAACTGAACCCGAGCGAGGCGTTGGGCTCTAACTGAACCAGAGCGATTGCACTGCAGGCTACGCGTTACTGAACCCGAGCGATCGATCAATGGCTGTTAACTGAACCCGATGGAGCGATTCCTTTGCTACTGCTGCTAACTGAAGCCGATCGATTGGATGAACAGTGAGCGTTGCGGGGGGGTTTGGATGAACAGTGAGCGGTGGTGTTGCCTCTGGATGAACAGGACCCCGTGGTGTGGTGGGCTGGATGAACAGTAGACGGTGGAGGGGTGGCCGTGGAGGGGTGGTTGAACAGGACCCCGTGGTGTGGTGGGCTGGATGAATAGTAGACGGTGGAGGGGTGGTTGAACAGTAGCCGGTGGAGTAGCACGCGGTGGAGGCTGGATGAATAGGAGCCCGTGGAGGCTGGAGGAGGTCGACGGTGGAGATGAACAGTATCCCGTGGATTCCCGTTTTGCGGTACGCCACACCCCTCCCGATGAACAGGACCCTCATTTCGACCGTAGCGCTCCAACACAAGTCCGTTTCGTCCGTTTTGCGGTACGCCACACCCCTCCCGATCAACAGGACCCTCGTTTCGACCGTAGGAGGTCCGTTTCCTCCGTTTAGTGGTACGCCACACCCCTTCCAATCAACAAGACCCCCGTTTCGACCGTAGAAGGTTCGTTTCCTCCGTTTTGCGGTACGCCACACCCCTCCCGATCAACAGGACCCCGTTCCGAACGTAGGAGGTCTGTTTCCTCCGTTGTGTGGTACACCAGGCCTCGTTTCCATCGCCTGTTCCGTCCAAGAGGGTTGGCTCCCACGCGTTCCGTTGCCTCCCGATGAACACGACGCATTCTGTTGCCTCCCCATGAACACGACGCATTCCATTGGCTCCCCATGAACACGACGATGACGCTGTTTCACTGTTCCGACCCAGCCATGTACCTATGCACGAGTAGGCGTTCGAGACCCTGCCCGTATGTACGTACATGGCCGTATTTTCTTTCTTGCGCCCTCGCCGCTGTACGTACGTGTACATGCTACATGGCGCCTCTACATCGGCACGTGCGCGCCTCTACTACGACACGTGTGTGCCTCTACATCGACCAGTATGTACGTACACTTTCGCGACCAGAATGACAACGCTACATACGCTTCGACCAGGTGGGTCCCGACTGTCAGGCACTTCCTTGCCTGCGAAGATGTAGCTGGTGGGTCCCAGCAGTCAGGGGGGCGAATTGTATTGGGTTTTTTCTTGCCCGGACGCACTTCCTTGCGTGCGAAGATGTAGCCGGTGGGTCCCAGTAGTCAGGGGAAACATTTTTTTCGCGAAATACTGGTGGCCTGTCCGGTGGGTCCCTCTGTCAGATGGAGGAATAATTATTTTGCGTGCAATAAAGAGGCACTTCCTTGCGGCCGCCGTGGACCCAGCTGTCAGCCTCTCCACGCAAAGTACTCTTTCGATGGAAGTCAATCATTGACCACATTGACCACGCCGCACCGAGAGCACCACGGCGGTGGACGATGGCGAGGCCTGGGAAGGGGATGACATGGAGCCGGGGAAGACACAGCAGTGGATGCCCACGCGAAGAGGAGTACGAGGATGAGGTTGCCGTCGCCGCAGAATAACAGGGGGTGTGGGTGAGTAGAGGGATGGCCTGGCCAGCGGTGGGAGTAGTAGGGGGTGGTGAGGCCTCTGCCACATCGCAGCCGTCCACGGGAGGCAGGAGCACGAGGCACGACCGGCGCTGGTTTGGGCAGCTGGAGCAACAAGACCAGAGGTTGAAGAAGCACTACGGCCGTTGGATGCACATCGTACGGTCACTAGAGCTAGAATCATGCATATTATTGACTAAGTTGACAAAGCCCTCCGTCCCCGTCAACTTAGTAGGCCCACAAGTCAGCCTGCCACTATACTGGGTCCCAGCTAACAGGCGGAGTATTCATTTTTTTGTGCGTAATAAGGAGGCACTTCCTTGCGTGCGAAGATATAGCTGGTGGGCCCGAGCTGTCAGCGGCGGTAACGTTTTTTCGCGAAATACAGAGGCCCTTTTGGTGGGTCCCTGATGTCAGGTGGAGGAATCATTATTTTGCACGTAATAAGGAGGCATTTCCTTGCGTGCGGCCGTGGACCCAGCTGTCGGCCTCTCCACGTACAGTCCACTTCAGATGCATGTCGGTCGTTGACCATGTTGACCAGGCCGCGCCGAGAGCACCAGGGCGGTGGACGACGGCGAGGCCTAGGAAAGGAACGACACGGAGGCAGGGAAGACTCGGCAGTTGTTTCCCACGCGGAGGGGAGAACGACTGTACGAGGGTTTACTGGTTTGTCTGCCATCGCCGGAGAATAACAGCAGGTGTGGGTGAGTAGAGGGATGGCTAGGCCAGCGATGGGAGTACGGTGGGGCGGTGAGGTCTGCGCGGCAGGAGAGCCGGCCGTGGGGAGGAGGGAGCAGGCAGTCCCGCCGGCGCTTGTTGAGCGGCTGGAGCAGGAATAGCAGAGATTGAAGAAGCACGACGGCCGTTGGATGGCAATCCAACAGTCACTGCTTGTGCGTCAACCTTTTTTTAGGAAAGCCTCAAATCTGTGGAAAATAGCATACAACCCATCTGCCATTATTTCTAATACTTTACAGCCCATTTGCTAATTCTTAAGGTTTTTTTTTGGAGCCCATATTCTTTTTGTTAGCATTACAGCCCATACTGTGGCCATGGTTAAAAAATTATACGAAATTTTGCATATTTCGGTGCGGTCCGAACCGTTTTTAATCCCGAAATTTCAACTCACATTCAAACTGATTTTAAAAATAAATATACTCCCTCCATTTACTTATACAAGGCCACTATGGAATATACGTTTCACATCTATACAAGGCCACCAACAGTAATCGAGGAAAGAATTAATGATATTTCCTCGTACTAGCAACCTGTTTACTACTTGCATGCTTGCAGTCATAATGACACTAGCTACTCCCCCCACTCAATTTTCTTGCATGCATGTTGCGTATTAATTATCTTAGTAAACAAAAAGAAAAGCAAGCTTGCATTAAGTTTTACCTTGGTACCTGTAATTTTAGTTTGTGGTCTTGTATATAAAAATGGAGGGAGTATATCAATATAAAATCCAACAAATTCTCCACCCATAAAAATTAATGTAATTTAAAATCTCGAAATGAAAAGAAAGATATTTGAAACTAATTGCCGGCTTGATGTGTTTTAAAAATGTACAGCCCATTTCTCATTACTGATGGGCCATTTTCTCGGCCAGCCGAATGAAAGCTCTCCTCGTCTTGAAAGATTTGCAGCCCAACAGGCCTGACAAAGCGACTTACTTGGCAAATCACAAAAAAACTGGGTTGTGGCCGTGGACCCAGCTGTCAGCCTCTCCACGTACAGTAATCTTCCGATGGAAGTCATTCCTTGACCACGTTGACCACACCACGCGGAGAGCACCACGGCAGTGGACGACGGCGAGGCCTAGGAAGGGGACGACGCGGAGCCGGGGAAGACGCGACAGTGGAAGCCCGTGCAGAGAGGAGTACGAGGGTTCACTGGTTCGGCTGCGGTGTGATGCTGTCGTTGCTGCAGGGCCTGGCGAGCGGTGGGAATAGTAGGGGGCGGTGAGTCCTCCGCGGCAGCACATCCCGCCACGGCAGACAGGAGCATGAGGCACGACCGGCGCTGGTTTGGGTGGCTGGAGCAAGAAGACCAGAGGTTGAAGAATCACTACGGCCGTTGGATGGACATCGTACGGTCACTGGAGGTAGAATCGTTCATATAGACTAAGTTGACAAAGCCCTTCGTCCCCGTCAACTTAGTAGGCCCACAAGTCAGCCACCCACCAAGGTGGATCCCAGCTAGCAGGGGGAGTATTCATTTTTTTTGTGCGTAATAAGGAGGCACTTCCGGTGGGTCCGAGCTGACAGCGGGGGCGACGTTTTTTTTGCGAAATACGGTGGCTTGTTAGGTGGGTCCCAGCAGTCAGGGGGCAAACATTTTTTTTCGCAAAATACGGTGGCCCGTCCAGTGGGTCCCTGCTGTCAGTTGGAGGAATCATTATTTTCCGCGTAATAAGGAGGCACTTACTTGCTGCGGCCGTGGACCCAGCTGAGACTCTCCACGTATAGTATACTTCCGATGGAAGTCGTTCGTTGACCACGTTGACCTCGCCGCATTCCGTTGCATGCATGCGTCCATGGGCATGGTGCATCCCCACTATCAGCCTCTCACGTACAGTAATCTTCTGATGACTCTTGGTTGTTGACCACGTTGCCAAACCGTGCCGAACGCACCCAGACTAGAACGACCCGGAGATGGGGAAGACGGGGCAGTGGAGTCGCAGATGGAGAGGAGTGGGAAACTTCACTGGTTCGGGTGCGCGGCAGCACAGCCGCGGTGCCGCCCACAGGAGACAGGAGCAAGAACAGAGGTTGAAGAAGGAGCACGGATGTTGGATTAACATCCAACGGTCCAGCTGCTAGAATCATTTGTTGATTAAGTTGACAAAGCCGTGCATACACGTCCGCTTAGTAGGCCCACAAGTCAGTCACCAAATCTGACGGGTCCCAGCTGTCAATGGGATGAATAATTTTTTTCGCAAAAGAAGGAGGCACTTCCTTCTGTGCGAAGATACAGCCGGTGGGTCCCAGCTGTAAGGTGGAGGAAACATTTTTTCAGCTTAATAAGGAGGAACTTTCCTTGCATGCGACAATGGACCTCGTGGGTCCCAGTTGTCAGGCTCTCCATGTACAGTCCTCTTCCGATGACTCTCGTTTGTTGACCACGCCGCACCGAACACAGCGAGGCGGTGGATGACGGCGAGGCCCCGAACGGGAACGACTCGGAGATGGGAAAACGCAGCAGTGGAGTCGCAGATTGAGAGGAGGAGAAGGGTTATAACTGGTTCTGTTGCAATTCATATCAAACTCAGGTTCACAGGACACGTTCATATTCATAGCCAACATTCACTGTCAACAACTCAAAAGATTCATATATACACAAGCTCAGCATATCTATGCATCCAACTGATTGATAGATCACACGACAATATTCATACATAATTCACAAAAAGATTCAGATATACACATGTTCAGTATGTTTATGCATCCAAATGATTGAGATCACAGCCAATATGATCCATGGACGAACTTTAATTACCTAGGGTACAGACTGGTAAATGGTGTTCAATCAGAGGTACTTCTTGCTAAAATTAGTTCTTGTACGAGTAAACTTTCGAGTACATAAGAGGCAGCACAGACAATTTGAACTTTGCTTGTAGGTTTATCCTCAAATAGTGGCCTCGTGCCGAGGGAGGTTTGAGCAACTTGGCCACTACTTTCATCCAACTAGTTTACTGGCTCATCTTGGTCCTGTATCTCGCCAAAATTCTACATTGCAGACGAGAAAGGAGGCAGTTGAGAAAATGAACCGCCCAAATTTTTTGTGCAGTTCAACAGAAATGAAGCATCCTTGGTGTGCAGACTGATTAAGTGCCAGATGAATATACATGTCAACCAACTTGTCTGGAATCTTTAGACTCCATGCCATATAGTTCGCTACCATATGTGTCGATAACCAAAAGGAACAAGTTGGGACCAAAGACTGGATTGCGTTTTTCTGGGCTGTCCACCAAGCAATATTTTTGGTGTCCACTTTCCTAATACTTGGAGTTTGACAATTGGTTGACGTCGGTTGATACTCGAATGAATATAGGAACTTCTTGTCAACATTGATGCTTGTCTGAGTGAACTTTGGAGTACATAGCAGCAGCATAAGTACCTGTCCATCTGATCATTTTGTGCATTTCTACTGAAATCACCCGATGTAATGATTTGCCTGCGAGTTCAGGCTCCAAATTACTCCTTTATGAAATCGGCAAACAGTAGCACAATACCAAATTACCAATACATATGACAGGCACAATAATAAGGATAAAGACCAGTACCAACCTGTGTGAGGTAGCATATCAATTACTATTTCCTTTGACTGGAAGCCGAGATAAGCCAAGCGACTGACGGCAAAGGAAGAAAGCAAGCGGAGCTTAGCGACTGATAGGAAAGGACGGAAGCTGTCGAGGCAATGAAGCACCCAATGTTTTTGTGCAGTTCCACCAAAATCGAGCATCCCTGTTGGCACATATATTGAGAGAGTGAGATTACTGTAATAGTGGGACTAGTTGATGAAACATACACTAACAAATAGAAGCACCCTCATTATCTTAATGGGTAAAGTTAGCAACATAGTAGTCTTGCTTAAAGAGAGGTATTAGTTTATTTAATCAGTGCCAATTAGCTCAACTCAACAGTCAAAGCATTGCCATTTATCATAGGTTGCAAAACTTAAAAGTGCAAAGATAAAGGAGTTTCTCATGACAGTAGCACGATACAAATAGAGATGACAGCAAACTAATATGGATGAAGGCCTTAGGCTCGTACCAACCTGAGAAAAAAAGCTTATTCGTGTAGTCCTATAAGAGATGATAAATCACTCACTGGAATCACACAATAGTATATATTTTTGTGCACTTCAAATGTATGGTTGAAATCACTCTTGTGTTACCAGTGCTGAGATTATATCGAAAGATTATCAAGAACTTCCAGCAGAGTTAAAGCACTGGCTGGGATACAGTTCATTGTATTGTCTTGTGTAGTTCCACTAAAATGTATGATTGGCACAACATGATCCCTGTTTGCACAAGTAGGAACAAGGTGAAACCTTCATTAGCTTAGTGAGAAAGGATAGGAAGGCATTAGCATATTACTCAAACAGTAGCATCAAATTCATGATGGACAATACGCAAAACATTGCCTCATTGAACCAATGGCAATAAATTGACATGCAAAACAATAGCACTATTATGTCATGACACTAATAATATTCCCTCCCTGCTCCACCACATGATTCACCTCCATAGACAAACATTCACACGTACATGATTTAGCATAGGGTCCTACTAAAGATTTGTTTAACTCCAACAGGAAAATTAGGCAATAATAAATTAGTGGTACTTAAGAACTCCTAATTAATTAAGTGAGACAGCAGAAGTGGAAGGGCTCCCTGGAGGATCGTCTCATATGTAAGGTAGTCGTTGTCGGAGCCCTTGAATAGCCTCGACTGAGGCCTCTGGCTTCAGCAAGATCGCCTTGGCACTGTTTATTCTTCTTCTTCTTCCTCTTCACGCTCTGTTTCTCTTTCTCCTCGCCAGTTGGTGAAACCAATTACATGATTGGCCTTCTAATTCAGAATTGGTTTTGTCAGTGAGGGAGTATAAGTGTACTAGTAAAAACAGCATTATTTTCTCATGGCAGTCGGAAAATAGAGATGAACATATGCATTAATTATCATTCTTACCTAAAGGAAGGTTATGGCGCCAATATGGATGATGAGGATTGGAACACAGATCTCCCTTTGTGCAGTTCCACCAAAATGAACCAACTGTTCCATCTGACATTCTAGTTAACCAGCACAAAAGTCACTTCTTTTAAGAAGAGTTTTGTGCAGTGCACCAAAAGGTCACAACAGCAACCAGGTGAATTGGATATCCCTGTTTGCACAAAAAGGCACATAGGAAACAGTCAGAGTCTCAAACAATTACAGGCAAAAACATTTGGCTAAACTTGTCGGAGTCTCAAACAATTACACGCAAAAATAGTGGCATGGCTTCATTTTTACTAGGGACATTATCTTAAGAACAGCTAAGGCTGCGTTTGGTTCACAATTTTGGTGCAGGATTTTCGTAGGAACACAATTCCTACGGTATTCTTTCCCTTCCAACCGTTTGGAACACGGGAAAGGTGAATAGTGTTTCATAGAAAAGCTGGTCTCGTAGTACTAATTCCATCGGATTAGAAACATCCACGCGCTGCTCATTTTTTGGGCGGAAGCCCGAGGCAGGCGCTTGCTGCCATGCGTTAGACAGGTTGTTGTGTTGTGTTTGCCAGAATAAAAAATCAACCTATGTGTGGTACGTGAGGTGAGGACAAGAGTAGTCACTATGCAGCTGAATAAACAAATAGCATCTCATACTGCCAAGCATGCTACTCTAAAATACAAATCTGTACATTTCGTAGTCCATCCGAACACATTCTCTTGAGAGTTTCCTCCGGTTCGTTGTTCCATAGTTTTATACCTACATTCCTTTCGTATTCCTCTATTTTCATAAAGACCTATGTTTTCTGCCCCTTTATTCCGACCGGAGCCTAAATATTTGGTATAAGGGCATGGGACAGTGGGTGCACCAGCAGTACAGCACCATGTATGTAAACAGGGGCATAAAGTGGTGATTCATAGTTTGTTGCCCCGAGAAACAAACATCCAAGAAACATATCTGGGTTGGTCCCATTTTTGTTCACTCTAGCCACCTACTCCTATGTGTGGATAGCAAATCTAGTCCTGGTCATACCACTGTGTACAGCGTTACCCCTATATTTCCCTTTTCGACCAAGAGACCGGTTGGATGACCAGTCTGTACTACTTTCATCCCCTTTCCTTCCTATTTGTACCAAGTCCGATGTACTCCCTCCGTTTCTTTTTAGTCCGCATATAAGGTTTGGTCAAAATCAAGCATTATAGAGTTTGGCTAACTTAATATTAAAAAATATAAACATTCATAATATGAAATAAATATATTCAGTTGCACCATGAAACATATTTTCATACTATATAGTTTTAGTACTGTAAATGTTCATAATTTTTTATGTAAGTTTGGTCAAACTTTGTGTAGTTTGACTTTGACCAAATCTTATATGCGGAGTAAAAAGAAACGGAGGGAGTACATACTAAATTCCCCCAACCCCACTTTATTTCAATGACAAGTATTTTCGGACGGAGGGAGTACAAGATTTGACTCCATGAAGTAGCTTTACCTCTAACAATAGAAGAAGAAAAATAGGTGACGTTGGACCATCCGATCGAGAGGGGATGAGAGGTAGAAAATGATGCACATGGAGCAACGTAGCGAGCTGGGGAAGTAGAGCTAAGGCGGTTTCGAACGAAGATATACCTGAAGGTCATCAGGATGTGGATAGGTGGGAGGCGGGAGGCTGGATCCGCCCACAGGCAATGACGAAGGGATCGGAGGACCTCCCCTCCGGCGCTCGGCCAGAGATAATGGTGCGGCTGGCAGTGGGTCTCCTCCCTTGGTGTCGACGACGGCCCAAACGTTGCCCCTCCTCCCCTTCACCGGCGGAGGGGGATAAGTCCGGATCTGTAACCAGCGGTGAGGATAGAAAGTCAGTGTTTTTTAAAGGGAGAAAGACCGTGTTACTACCCCTATCTTGTTTAGATCTAGAGAGGATGAGAGTGTGTGAATAGAGCAGCCCTAGCAAGCAAGCGCGGAGGCTCCGGCCTATATATAAGTAGTGGGGTAGTTTTCCTTTTTCACTCCATCAAAACAATTGTTTAAAATTGTGTACTACTACATGCCAGGTCATGGTTTTTTAGTTGTTGATTGTTTTTTGAGATAGCTACCCGCTTGTTCCAACTGGTGTTACGGTATGCCAGGTCGCACTTTGTATCATTCACGTCTGGTACTACAAGTCCCTCCATTAAATGAACAACCACCCCCTCGTAAAAATTGTGAACAAGCCCACGGCTAAAATTAGCAGAAACGTGGGTTGCCCCAACATGCATTATTATTTATATTTTCTACTCCCTCCATTCCTAAATATAAGTCTTTTTTATTAGCCACACCTAAGACAAGAATTTTTTTATTAGCAGTGAACCCCACATGTCATAGACACAAAAATTGTGGCAAGATTTCCTTAGGCAAGCCAAAGTGTGTCTAACAATTTGAGCAACTCAGGTTAGGCAAGTGTGGCAAGTGTGGGAAAAATAATGTGGCAACATAAGACAAACATAGTCACAATCCAAACAGCCCCGTGATTTTTTGTGACATGCATGAAATTTTGGTTAGTTAAATTTATAGTCAAAATTTGGCAAGGTGCATCAAATCAACACATGCAAGTATCAAAATGAAAGTCACGGCATGCATGCATGCATTGTACTCCCTCTGTTTCCAAATATAAGTCTTTTTAGAGATTGCAACAACTGACTACTCCCTCCCTTCCTAAATGTAAGTCTTTTTAGGGATTCCACTACAAACTACATACGGATGTATATAGACATATTTTAGAGTGTAGATTCACTCATTTTGTTTCGTATGTAGTTCATAGTGAAATCTCTAAAAGGACTTATATTTTGGAACGGAGGGAGTACATACAAAGCAGAATATGTCTACTCCTACATACGAAGTAGCCCATTTGAAATGTGTAAAAAGACTTTTATCGAGTGTAGTGCTTTGATGTGTCGTGTCAACTCGTACAAGACCAAGAAATTTGATTACTACGACGCCCTCTCCCTCACGGACTGAGCTCCGGTGCCTTAAATACACCTGCCTTTGGTTGCATGACAGGTGGGCCAACCACCTGTTGGGCCCACTTGTCATGGACGCAAAGGCAGGAGCAGTAAGTAGAAGCTTTCGCTACACGCTATCCCTCCCGCACGAGGTGGACAGACATGCAGCAAAGGATTCGATACTATAGAAGTAGGAGTAACATCATTGTTCGTCTTCTCGAAGAGGTGAAGAGCCAAGCGCAAACCAAATGTGGCAATTGCGAACGCTCGCGTGGTGCGGTTCCTTGGAGTACTAGTCAGGCTCTTGCATGAGACAAAATTGCTATTGTTTAACAATTAAACTCCATTATCCATTGGTTGATACTCATTCTGCATAGGTCCACGTGCTTAGCACCGTTTCCTCCTGGGATCACCAATGTTTATTTACTAATTAATAGCATTCCATGCAATGAACTAGCCATTGCAAGTCATTAAAAGAATGCACACCTCTCATCTCTTATTGGTTGATACATATGTCAAGAAACAAGAAACAAGGTAGAAGTTAATGCACCGCGCCTAAGTGTTTTGGGACTATTTGGTTTTCGTAAGATGACTTACACACCTAGACGGAGAGAGTAGTATAGACCTGTAAACCGGAAAGGAGTATTTGCCTTTCTAGAGACTTCAACAAGTGACTAGACTTCGGCTCAAAAAAAACAAGTGACTAGACTACACCGTGTGCATTACCCCCTCCCTTCCGGTTTATAGGGCTCAAATCTCAAATCTCATGAACCAAGGCATTTTCTATTGGAGGAATGTATCTTTTACTTTACAAAACTACCCTAATTAAACTCATGCATTAATTATGTAGTTCTCTCATTTTCCTCTCCGCCTTGGTCGCGGTGCATAATATTGAGCACTCCTATATGACTAGCCGCTCTATCTACATGCGGGACATTTCAAAGCATCCGGGCCAGCATGGCATCCACCAAATCACAGCGAGGTGCTACAGTCGAGACCCACCTGTCACCCTGGTGTGTCCGTCATGACCCGTCATATCACAAAACCCACACCTTTACCAGCAGTGGTAAGGTGGCCTCCAAGTTGGACTGGACGAAGCAACCATCATTTCATTGGAATGCTCGTTCAAGCCCTTTCTTCCCTTTCTTGAAGAAAACCTCACTCCAGGCTACTCACTTCTGCCATTTTTCTTCTCTACCAACGAAGGAAAGGTGGGCGAATCAGTTATGCTGCTATATTTTCATTCCAATAATCTTCTTTTTGCGAAGCACCGACCGATTCTCACATCCTATTCTTTTCCCGTTTTCATTGCGATTGTGGTTTCCTTTCGATTGCTTTTTGTTTGTTAGTTCATTGATGGATCCTGGAGCACTAGGCAAAGAGTTGCCGGTGGACAATCCACTGAAGATAGCGATCTCTAGGAAGCGAGCACCGACCAACGAGTTGACCATGTTGGCGTGCCAACCCATGGAGACGAAGAACTACAAGAAACAAGCACTGGCCAAAGAGTTGAGGACGTTGGTGGACGAACTCCTCAAAGAAAGTTGGAAGAACAGTAAGGGCCCCACCGTGCCTACCCCAAGTGATTGCCACCTATGTGAGGCTCAAGACCGAGTTTGAGGAGATAGTCGTCGTTGAGAAGCAATATTCCCCTGCCAAGGTGATGGCCCCCATCAAGGTCGAGGAGATGGCCCCCGGAGGGATGAGATCCCCCGGTGAGCTGCACAAGGTAAAAAATAATGGCTTATTACCATAGTTGTGGTTTTTGATTATTTGCAATGTGCTTTCTTTTTGATTATTTGCAATGTGCTTGCTAATATGTTAGGGTTGTGCAGGTGCCGGTGGTTGTCCTTGATGATTCCAATGTCATGGCCCGTCCTGTTGGCATCGCCCCGGAGATCGATTTCGATGCCGATGTCCATCTTGTGGACATCGCCACAGAGATCGATTCCGATGTCGCGGTCAGTCCTGTGGACATCGCCCCAGAAATCGATTCCCATGCCGCTGTCCGTGCTATGGTCATTACCCGAGACATCGATGACAAGAAACAGTTGGTCGCGCTAATCCTTCAGGGTAGTTTGCATTGCCCTGTGTTTACTTACCAGAACGATGCGTGTTATCAAACCATCTTAGGGCTACTGCACTGTCTTGTGTGTGCGGATCTTGCTACTTTTGTTTGATAGTGAATCATGCGATGAATCATGCGAACCCTCTCCGAGTTATGGAAACAGATGTATCCTCACCAGCTTTTGATGTAATATATGGCATGCTTAGATGTAAGTTTGAACTGTTTATCATATCAGCAGGGCTTGTTTGATGATTCTTGGTGTTAGTAGGCTAGCTACTGTGCGAGCTATAGTACTTGCAAAACACTCACCGAAGAGAAACGTTGGGGCTGATGAGCTCGTGGTACGCTTATACTTATCCCTCGTCGATTGACCAATAGCCCTAGCTCCTAAAATTGTAGGCTTAGCGATCGATCAGACAATAGTCAACATACATTCAGGCCTCATTTGGTTCATAGGGTAGGAAAATCGTAGCAAAAGTACAAAGAACGTGCAACACAAAATCATAGCAGTGCAGAGACGTACTCCCTTCGTTCCAAAATAGATGACCTAGGCGGGCTAGTTTGGCCTAGTGGGTTTCAGTGATATGACGTGGTACAGTGTCATCCAGTCTTTGCGTGTGGTAGCAGTATTGCGGGTACATTAAGTTTTCTTGAAGAAGCGGAATTCAACGAAGTCATGATGGTTCCTTCGTCTGAACAACTTACAGTGGGAAAGGTTGGGCCTGCGATACGACCGGGGTAGACCAGGATAATTTTGTGCATGGCAGGTGGACCAGGATGGTCGACATCCCACATCGGCGAATGAAAGTATTCTTTCCGATATAGATGACAAGCAACGAGTATTCATTGTTTATTTTTGATGAAAGCTATTGTCTCCACTGTTACTCCTTGACTTTGTCAATGCCTCTCTCTCCTCCACATAAGCGGGGACTACTTGTTATGCATGCAGCGGGCAGCTGGCATCTTGAGGGGCCAGGGCGGTGAGAGCGGGCTCCGAAAGCGGTCTGGACTCCAGCATGGCCCACCTCACATTATCACCATATATTTCTTGGAGTCCGTGCGCGGCGGGCGGGTGATCTCTTCTCCCTCCCTCGTTTCTCTCTTCTCAGCCAACTCCCGCCGAGCGATTAGATTTCGGCTATCGACGGTTTATTCAATTACGGTCCCACATGCCAGTGAAATTGCAAGACAACGCATGTCCCCTCTGGTGAGCGGCGTGCGAGCCGGACTGTCGGGGTCGCGACGCGTACGAGTCGTAAGTGTGCTGCCTTTTCCTTTAGAACTTGCCAAGCGTAACATTTTCGTGCGATCGATCGATAGAAATCCAGAACAAAATGACGAGGGTGGTGCTTTCCCGCTCGTTAGGCGGGCTAGTTCGAGTAATATGACGTGCTACAGTGCCGTCCACTTGCTCCATTTTTATGTAAGCAAGAGTTTACACTCTTACGCGAGAGGAGTGTGAAACACCGCGGATCTGATTTTGATCGAGGGATAACTGTTCCCTGCCAAATAATGGAGGATTGTTAGCGATTATAGCATGATAGTTAGGGCATCTCCAGCCCTGGCCCACAAATTTTGGTTTTTACAGTATTTCATTCTCCATTCACAGGTAGGCCGCGTAGATAGATAAAGAACACGAGCTTATGAGGCGCATGTGGACTGTTTGACTGGTCAACCATACAAATACGGATCTATACGTTGAGCCAGCGACCGTATAATCACCATATCTCGTATACAATGATCAAAGTGAGCTATCAAGATAGTTTTTTTGGTCGGTTCGGTGCAACTTGCTCCAATTTAAACCCTCATGCTTGGATACTTTAGGGCTATTTGAGCCCCAACTAGCTCAAACTAACTCTAACCCATGGATCCAAACAGGGCCTATGGCCAGTCTCGACGTGGAGCAGTCGCGTGCACTGGGAAGTGGCGCTCTCTCGGCCGTCGTGCCACTTCAAAGCCGGCGCCAGTGAGAGGTCGCCTCCGCTCTGGTCGGGCATTAATGCGGCACTAACACTCCAGGGCGACGCTGACCGTTTCACACAGGAAGCGCCCGCTGGCAAGGGACTATAGGTTTTGAACCGTTTCAGGTGTAGTAGTAATGGTAGTTTGCAAAACTACTCAATTATTGCACTCAGTTTCCTAAGAAATTGTGGTAAAAAATGTTACTCCACAGCCCGCTTCCCTTCTCCTTCCTGCTCATGATTTACGTGGCCATGTTAATGTGGTTGTGTCAAAAAAATGTCACTTCCTGCTCGTGATTTGCGTTATATAATTACAAGCAAGATTCTCGTGCATTGCACAGAACATCAATATGCATTTTTTTTACAAAATACCTGTTGTGATTGACCCATGCAGGAGTAATCCCATGTGTAAAAACTAATGATTTCTCGAGAATTTTATCGGAAAACTGGTATCTCGAGAATGTCATCGAAAAAATGAAAGATGAGAGATAAGCCAAGGAGGAGTGGAGCGTGGTGGTGACTGGTGGTCGAAATGGGCGGAGGGATGGGGATGGACAGTGCCGGCAGGCGGCAGCGGCCACCATGCATGCTAGATTGTTCCAGAGACTTATTCCTTTTTTAATTGCTGAGCAATGAGGTTGCGGGAGATAATGATGTGGAGGGAGGTGCGGGTATCTTTTGTAAAATTATCATAGTTTGCTTCCTATACGTTAGATATAGGTCATACGGTCTATATTACAAGATGGTAGGCACACCATCATCGCCAACTCGTTTTTTTATAAGGGTACAGATGATAAGTTTGCTGACTACTAAAGTAAAGTGGAATCTGTCCATGTTATGCAAGTAAATAAAGGTGATTGTTTATCATATGGGTAAGGTTGGATGAAGGGTGGTAGGAACAAATGCTCCGCCAAGAGCATGTGTGTGTGAGATGGAGTCTTAGTGTGTGTGTGGTGTGTGTGTGTGTGTGTGAGAGAGAGAGAG
>NC_057807.1:577038973-577097717 GCF_018294505.1 Triticum aestivum | reverse complement strand
AGAGGAGAACAATTCGATGTGGCGTTAGGATTGAGGGTAATTAACTACGTAGGGAGACATAGAGACCTTGAACGTGCATGTGTGAGAGGTATACATGTATACGTGGGATGTGTGTGTGTGTGTGCGCGCGCGCATGATTGAGATAAAAGAAAGAAGACATAAGTCCTAAGATCAACGACATGGGAGAGACGGATCGGTATGACAATATGCATGCATGTGAGAATGCAGGGAAGAAGGCCCGACAATTAAGCATGTGTTTTTCTCTTTAAGAGATAGTGGAGTGGGATGGAGCATGCATCTATGGCGAGCAGAGGGGGTGAGGTGCAACGATTGTGAAAAAGAGATCAACCTATAAATGCATATGTATGGATAGACATATATAGTGTGGGTGATAGGAAGCAAGACTCCGTGCGAGAAAGAAATGTTGACGGAGAAACTACAGATAGATACAGATATGGAGATGCTAGCTAGAGAGACATCCGTTAGTTTGGGTGTCGGAGATGACCGTCGGGTGGTTCAAAGGGTGAAGTTATATATGCGTGTGAGAGGGCACTTGACTGCGTGTAGAGAGAAACATATGTAGTGTGCGTGATAGGAATCAAGAGTGAGGGCAAGAAAGAAGGTTGATGGCAAAACAGATAAATAGAAAGATAAAGATGTTAGCTAGTGTGCGCTGGAGATAGGAGTCGAGTGGATCAGAAGGCTGGGTTATGTGTGTGGGTGTGAGAGAGATAGAGAAAGGGTGCATGTGAGTCACATACAAACAGATATCAGAGAGAAATGAGATCCAGAGAGACGGAGTTTTGTGTCTGCGAGAGAGAAAGATATTTCACAACGAGACTGATAGCTAGAAAGACATATGAGGGAACGCAAGATATCTCTAGGGAGAGAGGGTGTGTTTGAGCGACATACAAGAGAACAATGGAGAAATATGAGACCTTGGGAGACAGAGTTTGTGTTTGTGTGTGAGAAAGAGATATTGAAGTGGAAGAGTCGTAGGTTCTCATATCGAAGGAGCGAAAGAAATCTCTGTATGAGGGGTGTACGAGTGGCACACATGGGAATAGTTGAGAGAAATGAGACCCCGGGAGACAAAGTTTTGTGTTTGTGTGAGAGAAAGAGATTCCACATGGAGAATCATAGCTAGAGACACATAGCAGGGAGCGAGATATACTTAGAGAGAGATAGAGCGATGAAGGTCGAGGGAGAGAGTACTGTTAGTGTGTTACAAAGATAAAAGATCATTCTCGACATACAGGTAGCACGAGAGATGCTTGAGAGACGATGAACGCGTATAGGTCCAGAGAGATAGTCCTATATAAGCATGAGTGATAGCTATATGAGACAAATATCTGGATTAAAGGGGATTCAAATATTTAAACCGGATATCATGACATCTATAATATCATAACGCAAATTGGTGTATCAAACATGCATATTCATTTGAATTTGGGCACACGTGTAATGTTATATAGTTTATCAATATTGGTGATCCATAGATTCTTCAATTACAAACAATGCATGGTTTATATGCAATTAATGTCTAAACGGGATTACACTATATGTTGTGTGTGTGAAACACAGTATACACGTTTGAGAAGTTAAAAAGAACCGCATGAAACACACATTAATTGGAGACAGTTAGCGAGGAATGCATACATTGGATTTCAACATAAAGTGGTTTCAAATATTTGAAAATCCAAATTGATGGATACAACCTTATGAATCTGAGATCATGCCATTTGTAAACCATATTTATGTATAAATGGTGTTGTGCTTTTGAAAGTATATATAAAAAATGATATATATAGAATGTAATTCCAATTGAAAATGGATCCTGCCCGGAAAAAAAATAGTAGAATACAAACGGGATTCGAATTGAGTTGGCACGGTAAACGTGCACTGTGCAAAATTTGAACGAAGCGGGGAAAGTCGCAGTAACCACCCGAAACCAAAATTTGCAAGGTGGAAATCACTACTGCCTATCCCTGCCACGCAAAGCCTATCTGCCGGATATCTATAGGTTTCGATAGGGGTAGGTTTGTAATTTCACCCAAATGTGACGTAACCGCCTCTCACCCGGATTCATACACGGTGGGCGCCAAAACACAGTGTGCCCTCGGCCGAAATCGACTCCCTCCCCGATTCATATTCATACACGATGGGCGCCAAAAACAAACTCTCGTCGGAAAATATTCGGTGTATGCAAGGTTACCGTCCTATCCCCAACCGACTAATGTTGCTGTGATGTAATAGAAATTTGAAATGGGGGCTAAGTTTGTAAATTTCCTCGCATTTGAGACAAGCGCGCCCTGAATACATGGTTCCCCCCCCCCTTCCTCTCTACCTCCCTTTTCCCCATTCGTACTCCGTGGGCGCCAAAACACCCTCTCCACCCCACCCTCCTCCGTCCGCCGCCCCATCCATCGTCGTCCTCCTCCACCATGCCGGAGCTGATACCCCGACGCCGCCGTCCATTACAAGAGATTGACCTCTCTCATCCATGCCTTCGGACAGGGATCCTTGCATCCCGTCCTCTCGCTTCATCCCCGCTGTCGTCCACCTTGCCGGCGCCGCTCCTACGACCGTCTCGTCCACCGCGCCCTGCCGCCACCGTCTACCCTCCTAGATCTGCTTCCATGCTGCCGACAGCCATCGCTACCGCAACACCGTCAAATTCTCAGCAGATGTGTACACAGCGCCGCACCAGAGGCGGTACTCTTTCATATCTGCTCAACTTATTTATCGCAGCAAGAAAATAGATCGCCACTGCTTTACTCTGATTTCTTGTCTTGGTTGCGAAGTTGCCTTTGTCCGGTTTGCACCTTCAGATCCACCATGGCACGCTCAACACTATACTCCCAATGCTTCTGGTTTTCCCCTTTTATATTCCACACTAGTTAAATCACAGTAGACTAAATTTGAAAATTGGGTCAGTCGATTTTTCAGAGCTCGCCGGAGTTCGCCGGTGCGATCCAAGGGGCTCGGGTGGTTATGGGGCCTCACCGAATGAAGAAAACTCGACGCGGGTGGGGGGTGGGGGTGGCGGAGGAACACAGGCAATGGGGGCCGATGGTCCGGCCGGCGGCCCGTGCGGTGTTCTGTATGGGAAGAATCAGAGACGAGGAAGAAGAAGGGTTAGGAGACGTAGGATCTTCATCCAACCGCCTGAAATGGTTGAGAGACAGCTGGGAGTTGCATTCTTAATGCGCTCTGGTTCATCATGTGTGGGCACTGCACAACCAATATTTTATTATCCAAAATCTGCTTGCTCTTCTTTACCATGTTTGATAGTATTGGCCTGTACGTGATCAATAGGCTTTCAATTACTAGCGGCAATACAACACCGTATTTTCAAGCCAGTTCCACTTTCCCGATTTATATATCGTGGTTATGGTGTACCCCTGTTATGTACACTATGATCTGCCTAGTTGATGTGTGCTCTTGTTATCATGGTTTGGCAATAAACTCTCTATACAGTATATTGTGAACCTATCATCTGCTAGCTATCCTTACTTCTGGAGCCTATTTTTTGTGTACTTGTGCCAGATTATATAAATGCACGCACAATATTACAGCACACATGAACTCTCTCATCAGAATCCAGTGATAGCACATAAGTGTTTACAGGGGCGCCCCTATATTAGAATATCATCTGCATTACAAAGATAATCTCACAACTATTTATGTTTTCATGGTTCTCAGATATTATACGCAATTACAGTGAATATCAGAATCCGCGCATCAGAAGAATATTGTGGAACACTGCAATGACTTACAAAATTGGCACCAAGGCATTGAGTGCCATTCTGGAAGCAATGAAACTCGTACGCTCCCCACCTGTTGATTCTTGTTCAGAATATCATCCTAATGACTATTCTAACCTCGAGGAGTCAAAGGCAGATGGCCTGTCTTGTTCACCCATCAATGTGCCTGTTCTAATTTGGCAAGGTTTTATTGATTGCGCGTATCTTGCATATGTTGTCTTGCATTTCTTCTACTTTGTTGCACCACCATCTGCTTAGTTTACTCATCATATAACTCGAGATGACATGCCCATCCATTATCAATACATATTCCATTTGTCGTCATACCATGTTTTTCCACTCAAATGTTGTTCTTGTGCATCAGACATCAAAAAGGAAGAGGATGATTGCCGAACCTGAAGGAGCACCAGCAAAGTCCTTGAAAAACGTGGTGGTGCCGGAGAAATCAGACAGCGCCCCACTTATATTGGTTGTACAACCAGTGACACAAAACATAGGACCGACTCCAGCAGACTGTACCCATACTTCACTGGCCACACCACTAGCCCCACCACACAGGACCTGCACTCCAGCAAAAGGTATACCGATTTCATTTGCCATAGCACCAGCCGTACCATGGAAAAATCCCACTCCAGCAAAAAGTACAGCAAGTCCACTGGCCGAAGACCTATCCCAACTGCAGAGACGGCCAATTCCTGCAGATTGGAACCCCATTCCATTTATTCCCAGTTTAAAAGACAATGCTTTCAATGTTGTTAGGGACTACGTGCATATATTCCCATCATGGGAAGATTATAGTGAAGACAAACACCATTTTCACATCTTCCTCTCCAATTTACATGTAAGTGCTATTATTCATGGTTATTATTTTCCTGTTTTCTGCTGATCGAACACATCAATGATTTACATTACATTGTTGTAACTAGGTGAGGGTCAATCTGGATAGTCATGACGAGCAAAGCTTGCTTGTGCTTTTCAAGGAAGCATTGCAGCAGTATCGGTGTTACCTGAGGAAATCACACTTTAATGGCAAGTCTATAAACGAATTTTCGGTGAAGTCTCCTGTGCTAAATTTAGAAGACATTGAATGGAAAAACCTTGTTATGCACTGGTCTCGTTCCCAGGATGAGGTATTGTCTATGAAATCACATGACAATTTTAACTTCTACTTTTCCGCATGTGCCTTACAGATCTTTTTTGTAAGAAATCAGCTCGAAGAAGAATTCCGGTTTGAAAAGAACGACAGGATATCACAAATATGCTGCCTGCTGCTTTGCTCTTGTTAGTACCTGTTGTCCTGTATCACTGTACTTGCATACATACCTGGTTCCTTATGTGATAGCAGTATGCATGATAGATTGCTTATCAATTGTTTGCTCCAAATTATCTGATCTGTATGAATGGTTACATTAGTGTAGAATATATCCGATGCCAATGAATTTTTTTAGCTCTGCATTGTTCTTGTAAGTACATGCTGTCCTTTATCAGTGTACTTATATTGACAGGTAGTTGTTCATGTACCATCACTCTGCAGCTTATTTTCCTTTGCCCTCCATTTTCTACACATCCAATCTATATTTACTCTTACCATAAGGTTGGTACTGAAGAAGTTTAGCTGTGCATTGCTCTTGGCTGTGCCTTTTGCCTGTATCGCTGCACATACATTTATAGCTACTTGGTTATGTAGCATCACTCTTCATCTTATCTTAAATATTCTCCATTTTTTCGTATATTATCACATCTATATTTACTCTTAACAAAATGTAGAATAAAGGCAATGCTTATGAAGAAGATTTTGTGCTAAACTTCTTGAATTGCCCCCCCCCCAATCAGCATGGACAAGGGCTTTATAGAGCCTGTCTTCACCAGTAATGTAAGTTTGTCCTTCTCAAGCCTTCAAACTTTGTTGTGTATATTTGGTTAGGCATGACTGCAATAGCCATTTATTTTTGGTGTTTGCATCAAATTTCATGTTTAAAGTTTATTATGTAGTTCATAAATAAAAATTTGTCCTTCTCAATTTAAGTTTTCAGTTGTACAACCAAGTCCCTTCTTCATACCATGTAAATTAAACTATTCAGAGCAAGTGATCTTCTTTTGCACTGCATGTATGCTTCTGTTCTTCATCCGTAATCCAGTGGTGTGGTGAACCTACCCACTACAGCACAATGTCATATTCTGCAATGTCTTAACTATGAACTATGTCATATCATTCTACTATTATTTAAACCGTCTCTTTATTTGCCAATCTGAAATAGGATAAATTGACAACACACTAACCATTGATACTTATGAGTTCTTGATCTGTAATCCAGTGGTGTTGTGAAGCTGCCAACACCTTTACAATGTCATTTCCTGCCATGTCTTGACCTGAACAATACCATATTGTGTTAATGCAATTTTAAACTGTGTCACTTTATTCGTCAGTAAGAAATGTGATGAATTGTCAGCACTGATACTTTTATGTGCGAAACTTGTCATTTGTCTGCTTGTTTATCTTTCAGAGTGAGGAAGATATAAGTGTTGAACAAGCGCAGTCTCATCATCTTGCTTAGCTGCTTGCGCTGCAGCTCCCCAGCAGGGCTAACCTTTCTTGAACTCTATTGAAGTGCTGTCAATTTTGTATATTATTTTGTCGGTGTGTTTATTTGCACTGGTGGCGATCTTTGATGCCCAGTGTATGTAATCTGTTGTCTGCCTATGCTTTATTATCATAGTGGCGAACTTTGATGCCTAGTGGATGTAATATGTTGTAATTTCTTTATTGTATAGTCTAGGTTTTTTCTTATTCACGATGCTGCAGTTATTTTACTGTATATATGTCCTGTCTTCGCAGTAAACCGGCCAAACCGTAAAATTACGGTACATAATCGGGCTGTCATGCAATCACGATGTATGATCCGCATCATGGGCCCCGTCAAACTGGCCCACTAGTAGATTCGGGTCTTTAATAGGCCGAGTAACCCCTGGCCCTCTTTTCGCAAGAA
The DNA here is from genome assembly GCF_018294505.1 of Triticum aestivum. Taxonomy (NCBI): domain Eukaryota; kingdom Viridiplantae; phylum Streptophyta; class Magnoliopsida; order Poales; family Poaceae; genus Triticum; species Triticum aestivum. The sequence continues at coordinate 577,090,963 of NC_057807.1, read as the reverse complement.
AACTCAATAGGCTTTTAGGAGGCTGAGAAGTAGGCGCTAGGCCTGAAACGTGCCGAATAGCTCACGGGCCGGCGGCAGCCCGAAATGGACCCCGGCCCATGATTGTGTGAATCAATTCATGGGCTTTCAACAGGCCAAAGTTGTCTCGGTCCTTGTTTGGCCCAATCAGATATCAGTTGCGAGCAGGCCGGATGCAAACCGGGCCGTAGTTAGGCCCAACTATATGACGGGCTTCTAACAGGACGAAATTAATATAGGGCCAAAATGTTAAATGGGCCCTTAACAGGCCAAAACTAATATCACGCCGAGTTACTAAATGGGCCTTTAGCAAGTGGGCCCAAAAGCATAGCGTCCAGTCAACGGGCCGAATCTGATATGGGCCATAATTGAGCCCAAAGCCTCTTAAAGGGTCGGACCTGATCTGGGCCGTGATTTGGCCCAGAAAGTGGGAGGCCTTTAACGGGCCGGATCTTATATGGGGCATTATTAGGCCCGGAACGTGGCAGGCCATTAATGGACCGGATCAATTATGGGTCGCCATTTGGCCCAAAACATGGCAGACAGTTAATCGGTCGGCCTACTAGGGTCCTCAAAATCTTGTGGGCCTATAGCTGGGCCGGCCCATTAATGTCGGTGCAATCTCGTGGGCCTTTAGCTGGGCCAGCCCATTATGATCCGCAAGAATTTTGTGGGCCTTTACCTGGGCCGGCCCATTATGGCACACAAAAATCTTGTGGGCCTTTACCTGGGCTGGCCTATTATGGCCCATGAAATCTTGTGGACATTTAGCTGGGCCAGCCCATTATAGTCCGCAAAATCTCTTGGGCCTTTAACTGGGCCGGCCCATTAAGGGTCGCAAAATCTTGTGGGCCTTTAGTTGGGCCGGCCCATTTAAACTTGATTGGCCATGCCACATGTTGACGTATCATAGGCGCCTTCTGTCCAATGAGTGGATGACATCTGTCCCAACGATGAGCCGACACGTGTTTCCTCCAGCCAATGATGATTTTACACATGGAAAATCCCCATTGGTCGGGGCTGTTAACGGGTTATCGGATCCAAAACCCGACCCGATAGCTTAACGGCGTTCCGTTACGGTGGATGCCACGTGTCGGTCACCCTTGACGAAAGCACTTCTGTGACGCGCGATTTATCGTCATGGAAGTGGACACTTCCGTGATGATAATTTTGGTAATGTCATGGAACACTTCTACGACATCACAGGTATGACTATCTTGATTTTGTCATAAATTTGTCATGGATGTACATGCATGACAAAAAACGTGACCTACTATGACAAACACGTATCATCACGGAAGTGTATTTTTTTTGTAGTGCCTATTTACCCCATGAGGTCTTCTCTCTAACTTGGCATGTTGATGTTGGTAATATCATGCATATGGTGCCTTGTGTTGCTTACTGTATACATTAAAGATGTCATCTGCTTAGTTTAGACATGCTTTGTGTCAATGCCATCTGTTTAGTTTCTTTGTCGTATATGTGAATCATGCAATGCCATCTTGTTTAGCCAGGCGTCATATATGTGAATTTTGCAATGCCACCCTGGTTATCCAATCATCTTATATGTGAATTATATCATGCCATCATTCTTTTATTATGTGTTAAATTTGTCAGCAATTTTAGTACATTCAATTACTCTTCCTGTGCATCAGCCATTCGGCACGGTCATGGAAAACTCTGGAGTGGAAACAAGGTCTTCAGAGCAGACAATGCTATCTGATGAAGCGCATGTCTTGTTGGTTACTGATAGCTCCTCAGAGGAGGATTCAGAGACAGATGACCAGTCATATTTACCCCCCCCCCCGCCCGAGGTGCATGCTCTAACTTGGCAGGGTTATGTTGCTCATATCGTGCGTATGGTATCTTGCATTGCTATGACATTTGCTTAGTTTAGACATGCTTTGTGTGAATGCCACCTGTTTAGTGTCTAATTACCATATATGTGAATTATGCAATGCCATCTTGTTGCAAGACATTATATATGTGAATTATGCAATGTTATCTTGTTGCAAGGCATTATGTATGTGAATTATGCAACGCCATGCTGTTTAGGCAAGCGTCATATATGTGAATTATATCATGTTGTCCTTTTTTTTGTATTTCTCATTGCTTTTGTCGACAATGTTTGTATATTCAACTGCTCTTCCTGTGCATCAGCCATTTGAATTGGTGATGGGGACATATGGAGTGAAAACAAGGTCTTCAGAGTAGACAATGCTACCTGCTGAAGCAGATATCTTGCTGGTTACAGATAGCTCTTCAGAGGATGTAGGATCTTGAAGTATGTCTAGAGGGGGTGATTAGACTACTTGACCAATTAAAAACTTAACCTTTTCCCAATTTTAGTCTTTGGCAGATTTTAACTATCTTAGCACAAGTCAAGCAATCTTCACACAATTAAAGCAAGCATGCAAAGAGTATATGAGCAGAGAAAAGTAAAGCACGCAACTTGCAATAATGTAAAGGGGAAGGGTTTGGAGGATTCAAATGCAATTGGAGACACAGATGTTTTTGTCGTGGTTCCGATAGGTGGTGCTATCGTACATCCACGTTGATGGAGACTTCAACCCACGAAGGGTAACGGTTGCGTGAGTCCACGGAGGGCTCCACCCACGAAGGGTCCACAAAGAAGCAACCTTGTCTATCCCACCATGGTTGTCGCCCACGAAGGACTTGCCTCACTAGCGGTAGATCTTCACGAAGTAGGCGATCTCCTTGCCCTCACAAACTCCTTGGTTCAACTCCACAATCTTGTCGGAGGCTCCCAAGTGACACCTAGCCAATCTAGGAGACACCACTCTCCAAAAAGCAACAAATGGTGTGTTGATGATGAACTCCTTGCTCTTGTGCTTCAAATGATAGTCTCCCCAACACTCAACTCTCTCTCACAGGATTTGGATTTGGTGGAAAGAAGATTTGAGTGGAAAGCAACTTGGGGAAGGCTAGAGATCAAGATTCATATGGTAGGAATGGAATATCTTGGCCTCAACACATGAGTAGGTGGTTCTCTCTCAGAAATGGTAAGTTGGAAGTGTAGGTTTGTTCTGATGGCTCTCTCCATGGATGAAGAGGAGGTGGAGGGGTATATATAGCATCCACACAAAATCTAACTGTTACACACAATTTACCAATCTTGGTGGGACCAAATCAACAAACTCGGTCAGACTGATTTAGTAAACCTAGTGACCGTTAGGGTTTTCGGTGGGACCGACATGCAACTCGGTAGGACCGATATGGTTAGGGTTAGGGCATACCGTAATCTCGGTGAGACCGATTAGACAAACTCGGTGAGACCGATTTTGGTAATAAGCTAACCAAAGAGTTGGTCAGGTAAACTCGGTGGGACCGGTTCCCTCATTTCGGTGGGACCGAAATGTTACGAAAAGGAAACAGAGAGTTTACATTGCAATCTCGGTGGGACCGATCGCTCACTTTGGTTAGACCGAAATGTTACGAAGGGAAACAGAGAGATTACAATCCCATCTCGGTGAGACCGAGATCCCTATCGGTAAGACCGATTTGCCTAGGGTTTGTGGCAGTGGCTATGACATCTAAACTCGGTGGCGCCGGATAGAAAGAATCGGTGGGGCCGAGTTTGACTTTTGGTTTGGGTCATATGTGGATATGAGAAAGTAGTTGAGGGTTTTTGGAGCATATCACTAAGCACCATGGAGCAAGAAACTCATTAAGCAACACCTCATCCCTCCTTGATAGTATTGGCTTTTCCTATAGACTCGATGTGATCTTGGATCACTAAAATATAAAATGTAGAGTCTTGAGCTTTTGAGCTTGAGCCAATCCTTTTATCCTTAGTATTTTGAGGGATCCACTTTCCTCATCCATGCCATGCCATTCATTGAGCTTTCCTGAAATATTTGTCTTGGAATAGTATTAGCCCAATGAGCTATATGTTGTTAGGAATTACCAAAACCACCTAGGGATAGTTGCACTTTCAATCTCCCCCTTTTTGGTAATTGATGACAACATATAGATCAAAGCTTCGACAAATGATAATAAGATTGAAAAACATCATCGCTTTGAGAAGTATGTGATAAGCAAGAGCTCCCCCTAAATTTGTGCATAGTTTTAAGATTTGCTTTGGACTGCAAATGCACAGGGAGTGAGGCTCATGGGTTACTCTTCCATGTGACATACACCTTGGTGGAGCGCTAAAAATAATAAAGATTGAATACATGCACTCATCACCAAGCAAAGTGAATGATCACATAGAGATAAATGGGATAATGTCATCCAACAAGCATAAATGTTGCATATGATCAAACACATGATCATCATTGTATCACACAGGCAATAAAGTAGTATCTCAAGCAAGCAAAAGCAAATAAAGTTCAACCACCAAAGCAAGAGAGAACAAAAGAAAACTCTCTCTCTCGAAGCCTATGATCTATACATTTTTCTCCCCCTTTGGCAACAAGTTACCAAAAAGTTCATAGAAAATGCATAGTGCTAGATCGACTCTCAGGCTTGATCTTCAGGTGGTGGTGTAGAGATGGCTCCTTGGACGAAGACTTCAGTTGATGTGGATGGAGCTGGAGGAGTAGGTGCTGGAGCTGGTTGCACTGGAGTTGTAGCTGGTGCAGATGAAGTGGCTCTGGTGTCTGTCACTGGCATTGCAGTTGATCTCTGAGCTCTAGGCACTCTGGCAAATGCATCTGTGGTTGTCTTGCCCTTCCTCTCCTGCATATCATCCTGAAGCTGCTCAACAACAGACTGGATCTCAGTTACCTTCACATCCAAGTCATAGAACTTCTGCTCCATGATCCTCTCCAGGCTCTCCTGGTTTTGAGTCAAGGTGGCCAGCCCTTTCTCAATCCTCAGAGTGGATGCAATCAAGTAGCCTAGTTGATCATGTTTGCTCTTAAAAAAGTACTGAGATGCCTCTTCCATTGTTGGCATCTTGGTAGCCTTCTCTGTCCTTGCCTTCTCCTTCTTCTCTTGTGCTTGCATTGAAGATGGTTCATCTTCATTCATCACCACTTGGTTGTCCTCAAAGTCTGGATACATAGCAAAATGTTCCTTATCCAACAAGTATGTGCCTGTGCCCATCTTGAGGTTAATCAGCTCCTGGATTTGTGGGGCATACCCACAGCTTCTCTTCTGGTCTACTGCTGTCCTCTTGATAGTCTCAACTATGAGGCTCATGACCTTGAACTTCTGAGGCACATCAAATATGTGTAGCAAGTTTATTGCATGGCCTCTGATCATGTTGTGGTCACCTGACTTGGGTAAGAGAGTGTGCCTTAGGATCCAGTTGATGGTTGGCAGTCCTGACAGAAGGAAATGTACAGATCCAAACTTATGAGTTTCAAGAGCTTTATCTGGGATCTCCTTGTACATGTGTGCCATAGAAGTGTGATCCTTCTTCTTCTTGGCATAGACATCCAAGTCATCTTCACTCTCCTTTGGTGCATTGATCAGATTTGCCCATTCCTCAATAGTTGATTGGTACCTTGTACCTTCAGACATCCATACTATCCTGCCATCAGGATAAAAGTGTGTTGTGGAGTAGAATTGCATTATGAGCTCATCATCCCACTTTGTGAACTTTTGTCCAACAAAGTATGCAACTCCACAAGCACTAAAACTGTCAAACACACCTGGATAGTGTTCCTCATTCTCCTTTATGTATTTCTAGTCCACCCACCTCATGTCACAAACTATAGGCTTCTTGTCCAACAGCACAGTCTCATAGAAATCATGATGTTCCTTAGTGTGGAACCTGTAGTCAACAGCAGTCCTTCTCCTGATTGCATAAGGATCAGACAATCTCCACTGTCTGAGTCCTGCATCCTTCCTTAGCTTCATGTTCTCAGCCACAGGATGAGCATCATTGTGGTCTGGAATCTTAAGTTTCAGCTTTCTCAGAACTTGTCCTTCATCTACTTCTTCCTCAGCAACTTCAGGCACTGGGGCCTTGTTCTTCTCAGCAGCTGGTATGCTCCTGGTATTCCTCTTAGGTGCAGTCTTGAGCTTGGAGGCAGCTTTGGGTGCTTCTTTGGGCTTTGATGATGCAGCCCTTGACCTAATAGCATCACCCATAAGCTTTTGAGCCTTGGGTGCTGGAGCAGCAGCTTCTTCTTCCTCTTCCTCTTCCATCATGGAAGGTTGTCCAACAACTCTGGCCATGGTCTTCTTGACCCTTTCCTTCCTCTTCTTCCCTTCTGCAGCAGCCTCTTTGGGATCAGATGTCTCTGGTACATGAGTAGAGGCTCTGGCTTTAGACATGGGAGTTCTCTTTGCAGGCACTTTGATCTTCATACCAGGCTTAGTGGTTGCAGTTGTGCCATATTCCTTTTTGAGCACTTTCTTCTTGGAAGTGGCCTCATCCTCAACTGCCACATAGTCTTCATCCTCAGAGTCTTAGGTTTTCTTCTTTCTAGCCCTGGTGGTAGCTTTGGGCAAGTTGCTTGGGGTGCTCCTGCTGCCATCATCTGAGGTGCTAGAGGGACTAGTGCCCTCACTCATGTGAATCTGCTCTTCTGACTGGTTCTGGCTGTCACTTTGGTCTGACATACTGCAAACACTGACCGCTGACCCTGTGAATAGTTATAGATGAGATAGAATGGATGAGCATCACAAAATACAGAGGTTTTTGCAAAAGAATGATTCAAAAACTTAGTTTTAGTTTTCCACAGAAAGCATTTCGGATCAACCGATTTTGCAAACTCGGTGATACCGAAGCAGCTTTTGGAACCTAAACTAGTGAACTCGGTCAGACCGAGTCACAGTTCAGTGGCACCGAGACTGCTAGGGTTTCACAGAGTCCTGAACTCGGTCACACCGATTTGCAATTCTCGGTCAGACTGAGAATCACTTGTGCAATGGCCTTAGCCGAATCGGTGGAACGAGTTTTGCAACTCGGTGGGTCCGAGATGGTTTTGGCGGAAACCTAACCCTAAATTTCCAAATCACTTCTAATCTAAGGATTGTTTTGAGTGGATAGAATCATTTCAATCGTGGCAAGAATCATGATGAACACAATGTGCTAGGAATCGGACGGGGATAGCACTGTGATTGAGTCCATACCCTAGCTTGGCGATGAACTTGCTACGGCGGCAACGGCGGGGTTGAATTCCGTTGAAGGCTGCGGAAACCAGCGACAGGAGGCGGCTGGCGACGAAGTCGACGATCCGGAGACCTTGGAGGCAGAGCGAGCTATGCGCGGGCGAAGGGGTTTGGAGAAAGTTTTCCAAAAAAAAATCACGTGAGTATATATAGCCCGACCCTGTCGGTGTGACCGAATGGAACAACTCGGTGGCACCGAGATGCATAACTGTTGACAGTTACAGCAACTCAGTGAGACCGAAAAGTTCAAATCGGTTGCACCGAGATTGAAAACCTAGATCGACTTAGTGATCTCAGTATGACCGAAATGGAAGAATCGGTCAGACCGAAACACACAAAGAAGTTTTGGAAGTTTAAGTCTATGACGAATCGGGGACTCCAAGTGCTCCTCACACAGAGTGGTTCAATCTGACTTGATCAAATTTTGTGATGTAGCATGAATAGAGTTTGAGACAAGAAAAGCATAGATAGCTAGAGAAGGTTCTTAGGCATTCTTGTTCATCCACTTGGCAAAAAGGAAAGAAACCAATCAATCAAAGCAACAAGTGGATGTCCTCGAATGAGTTAAATATGCAACCAACATGCTCACACAGTAAAATGACAAATGAAATATGTGGCAAAGCATGCACAACCAATTCTAGCATCTATCAACAATTGGTGATGACTAGGTCATCTATATATGAGTATATTGACTTAGGAGTCAAATGAGAACATTTGATCATAGGTCATACTCATCGTTTAAGCTCAAGTGGGGTTACCACTTTTACATAATGCATTGATGTGTTCACACCATTAGAGTTGCTTTGACTCAATTCTGAGAGTTAAGCTCCCCCTTGATGTGAGATCCCCCCTTAGAGGGATGAACTAACCTTGGGTTTTGTCGATGATGACTTCATGTAGGTGTTGAAGATGTGGATGCTCAATGTTGATGAAGATCATTTGGAGCAATCCTTTGGAGTGAGTTGCACTTTCAATACCTACACGGGTTAGTCCCACAAGGAACAAACAAGTATATCCATAGACATTGAGTGATGCACACACAAGATGATGTCCATGAAAGCATTAGGTTACCTTGTCCCTTGTCTTACCAACAAGAGGGTTTGTGACTCCTTGAACTTGTGCAAGATGTGGAAGTTGATTGTACTTGTCCTTGCCATAATGATATGAGTGAAGAATGTTGGCGGAGTCACCCCCAAGAACTCTCTAGTTCTTCTTCTTCAGGATCCACATCATCTTGATGGGAATCCTTGGAGTTGTAGTCGTACTTGATGAAGTAGAACTTGACATAGTCTTGGGAACCCACTTGACCAAGGCCTTAGGAGCTTCTTCAAATGCATCAATCTCCTCTTGAAGCTTGTCCTTGCCTTTTTGCTTGTGGTCTTGTGGTGGAAGATCATCTTGAGCTTGTGTTCCCTTGAAGGAAGTAGGATCATACTTCTCTTGTTGAGGAACAAACTTCATCTTGGGATATTGATCTTCTTCCCACTCAACTCCATTGGCATTGAACTTTCGTTCAAAACCAACACCTTGGTTCTTCTGGTGCCTTCCTTGCTTGCGTACAATTTCCTCGAATTGCTTACTCCCGGTAAGGCTCTTGTAAACACCTTTCTCTATAATTACCTTCAATAAGCTATTTTCTTGCTCAAGTGTAACTTGGCTAAGAGAATCATTAGTGGAATCAAGAGAACTACTAGAAGCAACAATATTGGATTTAACATGATGATTGTTACTACTAGAGGAAGAATCCTTCTTGTTTTTGTTACTAGAGTTGACTTGAGGCATGTAAGTTGATAAGAGTAAACGCTTGGCAATGTAAGAAGAACTTTTCTTACGGGGATCATCATTGATTGCCTTTAAGAACTAATGCTCTTGCTCAAGGTTGAGCTTTTCAAAGCGTAACTTCTCATGAGCCCTTAAAAGTTCTCGATGATCTTCTAAGATAGTTTCATGAGCTAACTTAAGAGTGTTTAGTTCTTTAGTTAGAAGCTCAATCATCTCCTTATCATTGTCATTCGTTTTATCTTGATTAGCATGATTAATTGATGTTTCATCATAGTATTCATCACTAGAGATGTCAACAAGTAAATCATCATCACCTAACAAGTCATCTTCATCACTATTGAAATCAACATACTCGGGGTGTGTTACCTTAGGGCTTTTAGCCATGAAGCATCTTCCAAGTCCTTTATTTGGTGAATCAAATATGTCGTAGGAGTTGGTCGACACAAGTACTAGACCGGCAACACCTTCATCTTGAGTATGTTCGGAGTCGGAGTGATAGCTTCTCTCAGAGTGATGTTCAAAGTCAGAACCGGATACCCATTCACCAACATGAGCTTGATGTCTTCGTTTTGTGTAGCTCCTTGATGACTTGTCCTTCCTTTCCGAATCCTTGCTTCTCCGGGATGTTCTTCGTTCATAACGATCATCTCTATCCTCCTCTCTCTTGGTGGTGATTCTTCTATTCTACTTCTTCTCTTGGGAGAATCTTCTCTTCTTTTGTAGGGTGTCGTACACTCATTGGAATAGTGTCCGGGTCTCCCACAATTGTAGCAATTGCGCTCTCGACTAGAAGATCTTTTGTCATTGTAGGACCTTCACTTAGAGCTTCTCTCTTTGCTTCTACTCTTGTAGAATTTGTTGAAGTTCTTCACCATTAAGCTCAATTCTTCATTGAAGGTTTGTTTCTCACTTGATGATGTAGGAGCTTCACGTGGGGCTTTGTAAGCACCGCTTGACTTGTTGTGAAGTTCCTCCTTATCCTTGAGTGACATCTCATGAGCAACAATTCTTCCAATGACTTCCGTTGGCTTGAGATTCTTGTAGTTGGGCATCATTTGGATCAATGTGCACACGGTATTATATTTTCCATCCAATGCTCTTAGGATCTTCTTGATGATGAATCTGTCGGTCATCTCTTCACTTCCTAAGCCCGCAATCTCATTTGTGATAAGAGCAAGCCTAGAGTACATTTCAGCGACACCTTCACCATCCTTCATTTTGAACTTGTCAAGTTGACTTTGGAGCACATCCAATTTGGATTCGTTGACGGAGTCGGTACCTTTGTGCATATCAATCAAAGTATCCCAAATTTCCTTTGCATTCTCAAGACGGCTGATTTTGTTGAATTCTTCGGGGCACAATCCGTTGAAGAGGATATCACAAGCTTGAGCGTTGTATTTCAGCATCTTCAACTCATCCGCGCTAGCTTCACGGTTCGGTTCTCTCCCATCAAAGAATTCACCTTGCAAGCCAATACACACAATAGCCCAAACGGCAGGGTTATGTCCGGGAATATGCATTTTCATCTTATGCTTCCAACTAGCAAAATTAGTACCATCAAAGTAAGGACCTCTACGGTGATAATTTCCCTCGCTAGACGCCATACTGTCCTAGGTTGTGAAACCAAGCCTATGACCACCAAAAGCTATGGAAATCAAAGCAAATGGAGACCAAAGCTCTGATACCACTTGTAGGATCTTGAAGTATGTCTAGAGGGGGGGTGATTAGACTACTTGACCAATTAAAAACTTAACCTTTTCCCAATTTTAGTCTTTGGCGGATTTTAACTATCTTAGCACAAGTCAAGCAATCTTCACACAATTCAAGCAAGCATGCAAAGAGTATATGAGCAGCGGAAAGTAAAGCATGCAACTTCCAAGAATGTAAAGGGGGAGGGTTTGGAGGATTCAAACGCAATTGTCGACATGGATGTTTTAGTCGTGGTTCCGATAGGTGATGCTATCGTACATCCACATTGATGAAGACTTCAACCCACGAAGGGTAATGGTTGCGCGAGTCCACAGAGGGCTCAACCCACGAAGGGTCCACGAAGAAGCAACCTTGTCTATCCCACCATGGTTGTCGCCCATGAAGGACTTGCCTCACTAGCGGTAGATCTTCACGAAGTAGGCAATCTCCTTGCCCTTACAAACTCCTTGGTTCAACTCCACAATCTTGTCGGAGGCTCCCAAGTGACACCTAGCCAATCTAGGAGATACCACTCTCCAAAAAGCAACAAATGGTGTGTTGATGATGAACTCCTTGCTCTTGTGCTTCAAATGATAGTCTCCCCAACACTCAACTCTCTCTCACAGGATTTGGATTTGGTGGAAAGAAGATTTGAGTGGAAAGCAACTTGGGGAAGGCTAGAGATCAAGATTCATATGGTAGGAATGGAATATCTTGGCCTCAACACATGAGTAGGTGGTTCTCTCTCAGAAATGGTAAGTTGGAAGTGTAGGTTTGTTCTGATGGCTCTCTCCACGGATGAAGAGGAGGTGGAGGGGTATATATAGCATCCACACAAAATCTAACCGTTACACACAATTTACCAATCTTGGTGGGACCAAATCAACAAACTCGGTCAGACTGATTTAGTAAACCTAGTGACCGTTAGGGTTTTCGGTGGGACCGACATGCAACTCGGTAGGACCGATATGGTTAGGGTTAGGGCATACCGTAATCTCGGTGAGACCGATTAGACAAACTCGGTGAGACCGATTTTGGTAATAAGCTAACCAAAGAGTTGGTCAGGTAAACTCGGTGGGACCGGTTCGCTCATTTCGGTGGGACCGAAATGTTACGAAAAGGAAACAGAGAGTTTACATTGCAATCTCGGTGGGACCGATCGCTCACTTTGGTTAGACCGAAATGTTACGAAGGGAAACAGAGAGATTACAATCCCATCTCGGTGAGACCGAGATCCCTATCGGTAAGACCGATTTGCCTAGGGTTTGTGGCAGTGGCTATGACATCTAAACTCGGTGGCGCCGGATAGAAAGAATCGGTGGGGCCGAGTTTGACTTTTGGTTTGGGTCATATGTGGATATGAGAAAGTAGTTGAGGGTTTTTGGAGCATATCACTAAGCACCATGGAGCAAGAAACTCATTAAGCAACACCTCATCCCTCCTTGATAGTATTGGCTTTTCCTATAGACTCGATGTGATCTTGGATCACTAAAATATAAAATGTAGAGTCTTGAGCTTTTGAGCTTGAGCCAATCCTTTTATCCTTAGTATTTTGAGGGATCCACTTTCCTCATCCATGCCATGCCATTCATTGAGCTTTCCTGAAATATTTGTCTTGGAATAGTATTAGCCCAATGAGCTATATGTTGTTAGGAATTACCAAAACCACCTAGGGATAGTTGTACTTTCAGAGGAGGATTCAGAGGCAGATGACCAGTCCTATTATCCCCTTGAGGTGTATGCTCAAACTTGACAGGGTTATATTACTCATATCATGCATATGTTGTATTGCAATGCTTAGTTTTTACATCATATACACAATATTGAATGCCATCTCCTTAGTTGACACATCATATATGCGATTGCCCTCTGCTCACTTCCTTAGTATATAAATCATATATTTGAATTATGTCATGCCATGATGTTTACATAGACAGCATGTATCTGAAATGGCATGCCAACCCATTTTCTAAAGACATGATATAGTTATATCATCTCATCCTGTTTATATAGTCATCATATTTTAAATTATGTCATTCTATGCGTGAATTATATCATGTCATCATGTTTCCATCCACGGCATGTTTGTGATTTATGGCATGCCAACCACTTTAATAGACACATCGTATAGTTATATCATGTCATCCTGTTTACATAGTCATCATATTTTGAAGTATGTCATTCTATCCTGTTTAATTAGCCATCATACATGTGAAATTGTGTCATGCTATCCTGTTTAATTAGCCATCATATATGTGAAATTATGTCCTGCTATTCTGTTTGGTTAGACAACATAAATGTGAATTATTTCATGCCATGTTTTCTTCCCTACTATCCATTGCACCTGTCTATCTTACAATGTCTGTACATTCAATTACTTTTCTTGTTTATCAGACATTTCAATTGGAGGGAGTGATGGCAGTATCTGTGGGAGTAAAAAACACGGTCTTCAGAAAAGATCGTGCTACATGTCGATGCAGATAGAACCACGGTTGTACTTGCCCAAGAACCAGCCCCACCACACATAACCCACACTCATGCAGATTGTACCTCTACCTAGTTGGACAGAGAACCAGCTACACCCCTTCTAACCCCAACCCTAGTAGATAGACACCCAGTTCCCATTGACACAGCACCATCTCCACCGTAGAGCACCCAAACACGAGCAGTTAGTAAGGCAACTGCAGTACCCAAAGCACGAGGACCACCACTCCGAACCCCAAGTCAACGCTTAAAGCAGAAGAAGAATTGTTCTCAGGTCAGGTTCCGTAGCTATGGTTCATACTACTTTGCTCTTGCATCACTGTATTTACTCATACCAACTAATTTCAAATTTGAAGAATGCAATTGAAACTCCAATGGCGCAACAGGTATGTTTTAAACCTGTTTCCTCAACGTGTTTGGCTGTTTGCTGTTGTAACTTGCTCTATGTTGATTTCAGTTTCAATTGAATAAACAGTTATGCTCTCATGCCATGTACATTACAAGTGTTGGTATTGCTGTGTAGTTTCCCACACTTATATTCTGTCTATGCTGCTTTGTCTTAAATAGATATGATTCGAACTGTATCTATCTTGATTTGGCAACATAAACTAGAATGATATAGACCATACAGTGACCATACTACATAGATATATGTTTGTTTCATGCTGTTATCCTGTCCACCTTACTACTGAACTGGTTTACCAAAATGAGTTTCATATACTACATTGTAAACCTGTGATGTGTTTGTTTGTTTCTCTTTTAGAACGCGGATAAAATATTGGAGAAGAGTACCCCGTTATGCAATGGTAAAGGAAGTAATGTAGATAAGGTTCAACATAGTGAGACATCCCTGTTGGTCTCCAAGAAAGCTGATAAAAACTATATTGAAGACACTGAGACAACCCCAAAGTCATGTCTTAATGTAGTGTTCGAGTTACTGGCTACTACTGCTGGCACCAACTCTTTGAACTCGTTGCCTGAATCAGCTCAGTTTCTTGAGTCTCAACTTCAAGTTGAAAGACATCGATCAGATGTTATGCGATAGGAAGCTGAAGGACTGAGGAAGTCCTTGCAGAATTCAGATGCATACTTTCTGGTGCAACAGCAAGTGCTGGAGGACTTAAGCGCCAAACAAGAGAAAGTTAATAAGCTTGCTAAGCATCTTGCCAGCATTATGGGTACCCAGGATATTGTTTCTTGAGCTCTTCTGAAGTGGTTTCAGTTCTGGACTTGTTTTGCTGCGGCGTTTATATGCTGGTATGTTCCCTATATTTGCACTGGTGGCGAACTTTGATGCCCAGTGGATGTAATATGTGTAATAGCCGTGATAGCCTAGCGTAAGTTGCTTGCTTATTTATTTCCTTATTGTCTTGTTTATTTCTTTGCTTGTAGTCAGTGCAGTTCTTTTTCCGCGGTTTGTTAGTGGCTGCAATAACCTATTTTTAAAAACTAGGACAGAATAACCATGGGCTACATGCTTACTATAGTTACCATTTCCCTCCTACGGGCCGTAGAAACAATGGGCCTTCTACGTGTCGTAGACACAATGGGCCTTCTACGGGCCGTATCATCAATGGGCCTTGTACGGGCCGTATGATCGGTTGGCCAAACATGGGCCAATAACGGACTGCATTATGGCCATAAACGGGCTAGAGTTGGAATCGTCTGTTCAAGGGCCGACCATAACGGGCTGTCCTTAATCGGCTGTATTTGATGACGCTATGAAAACGGTCCAATGTACTAACGGGCCACAAAACGGGCCGACTGTAACCTCGGGCTGAATTTAGCCCACAAGTAGAAAATGATAGTAACGGGCCGTAAGTAAATGAATGCTGGAAATGAGCCCAAGAGTAAATGGGCTCTGAGAAGGCCGAAAGATAACATGGGCTGGAAACGGCCCAACGGAATAACGGGCCGTTAATGGGTATAAAGTGGTACACTGTTCATACGGGCCAGTTTCACCACGGGCCGTTAATGGGTATAAAGTGATACACTCTTCATTGTGGGCCAGTTTCACCACGAGCCGTTAATGGGCCAAGAGTTACAAAGGGCCTCATATGGGCCGAAAGATGTCATGGGCCATACATGGGCCAGAAGTGAAAATGGGCTGGAATCATATTGGATGGCCCAGATGACGCTACTGGGCCTAATTTGGATAGGGCATAACGGGCCTTGGGTTAGCGGGTTGTAAATGGGCTATATGCGAACAGGCCGTTAACCGGCTTTCCATGGGCCGGCCCGCCAACTTTTTGACCAAGTCAAACGGGCCGGCCTTTTCACAGGAATGGGCCTCTATTGGGTCGTGCCACGTGTCCACGTATCATAGGCGCCTTCTGTCCAATGAGTGGATGACATCTGTCCCAACGATGAGCCGACATGTGTTTATTCCAGCCAATGATGATTTTACACTTGGAAAATCCCCATTGGTCGGGGCTGTTAATGGGTTATCGGATCCAAAACCCGACCCGATAGCTTAACGTCGTTCCGTTATGGTGGATGCCACGTGCCGGTCACCCTTGATGAAAGCACTTATGTGACACGCGATTTATCGTCACGGAAGTGGACACTTCTGTGATGATAATTTTGGTAATGTCATGGAACACTTCTACGACAGCACAGGTATGACTCTCTTGATTCTGTCATAAAATCGTCATGGATGTACATGCATGACAGAGACTGTGACAAACACGTATCATCACGGAAGTATATTTTTTGTAGTGTAAATCGGAGGGTTTAGTCCGTAGGACAACAACAATCATAATCATAGGCTAGCTTCTAGGGTTTAGCCTATACGATCTCGTGGTAGATCAACTCTTGTAATACTCATATCATCAAGATCAATCAAGCAGGAAGTAGGGTATTACCTCCATCGAGAGGGCCTGAACCTGGGTAAACATCGTGTCCCCAGCCTCCTGTTACCATTAGCTTTAGACACACAGTTCGGGACCCCCTACCCGAGATCCGCCGGTTTTGACACCGACAGAAAGGAGAGGGAGAGGGAGTAGGAAAAGGGGGGGCACCGCCACCCTTCCCTTGTCCTATTCGGACTCAAGGGGGGCGCGGCCAGCCCTCCTGCGGCCCTCCTCTCTCTCCACTAAGGCCCATGGTGGCCCATTAGTTCCCCCAAGGGGTTCCCATAACCCCTCCGGCACTCCGGTTTTACCCGAAACTTCCCGGAACTCTTCCGGTGTCCGAATAACATGGTCCAATATATCAATATTTATGTCTCGGCCATTTCAAAACTCCACATCACGTCTGTGATCTCATCCGGGACTCCGAACAAACGTCGGTCATCAAAAACACATAACGCATAATACATATCATCATCGAACATTAAGCGTGCGGACCCTACGGGTTCGAGAACTATGCAGACATGACTGAGACACATCTCCTGTCAATAACCAATAGAGGAACCTGGATGCTCTTATTGGCTCCTACATATTCTACGAAGATCTTTATTGGTCAAACCGCATAACAACATACATTGTTCCGTTTGTCATCGGTATGTTATTTGCCCGAGATTCGATCGTGGGAATCATCATACCTAGTTCAATCTCATTACCGGCAAGTCTCGCCCACGGCCGATGCCGCGCCGAATTCCGGCAGCCTGGCCGTCAACCCGCCCGCAAAAGTGAAGAAGAAGGCGGCCAAGGGTGCAAGGAAGCCGCGGTCGGAGTGCATGCCGGAGGAGCTCGCCAAGATGGATGCGGAATCGGCGAATAGGAGGAACCGGAGCGCGGCCGTCAAGGGCAAGATCGCCGCGGCCAAGTTCGCCGCCGAGCGCGATGCGGTGGAGGCCGCACGGCGCAAGGCCGAGGTCGACAAGAAGGAGGCCCGTCAACAAGGCGCACGCCCTCCTAATGCTTGGCCTTTCCCATCCGGCGGGTTTCTCTGGTGCGGCCGTCGGCCCGGCGAGCATAGGCTTGTCGGTCGCTAGGCCTCGGCATTGCTGGTTACCGACGTCGCGGACGACGCCTATGTCGCCTGACTTTCCCCCGCCAAGGCACGATGGCCACACCTGTTTTTCTGGCTCGCCGGACGTTGGCGTGATCGCGTCGTCCACCCCGCGCCCATCGGTCGTCATCGAGCTCAATGTCACGCCAAGTTCCAGCAGCGGCGACCGGCCATCCGTGGAGATGCAAAGAAAGCAAGCACGGCCACCGTTTACGGGCACCATGCCGTCGCCCCGCATCCTGTTCGACGAAATGGCAACACCAACGCCAACAGTCGACGACCCCTTCTATGACCAGTACATGGAGCAAGTGATCTACGAGGAAGGGCATGGCGTTGCCTACGATCCTGACGAGACCCAAAGTCAGGATGGTCGCGCCCAATACATTGCAGATGAACAGGCCCATGACCATGTGGACTACGACCATGGTGACTCATGGCATGAAGACGATGACATCTATTACGAAGGCGGTGGTGATGAAGAATATGGCATTGTTATTGACATTTTGGGCGAGCCATTGTTCATCGATGAGCTCACCCAAAGAGCGGAAGCACAAAAGAGGAAGAAGAGCATTCGCGCGGGTTCATATTCACAAGACGAGGACAAGTTGATTTGCCAATGTTGGATGGAGATTATCCAAGATCCGAGGACCGGCGCGCAACAAAAGGGCCTTGTTTTTTGGACGAGAGTCCACAAAACATTCTATGAAAGAAAGATGTTTGAGCCCTACCAAATCACGAGCAACCGTGTCATCACCTCGATTCTAAAGAGGTGGTTGTTCATCCAACAAAAGTGCAACAAGTATTGTGTCGCACTTGAGAGCGTTGAAGCACGACCCGTGAGTGGTTTCGACATTGGGGACTTGGTATGCTCTCCTCATCCTAGTTCTTTCTTTGCTACGGCCATGAGACTTCGGCCTTCTATATGTTTGCATGTTCATTTTGTTGTCGATCATGTGGTGTAGGCATTTCAATCTTTGGAAGCATTCAAGGCCCAGCATAATGACAAGCCATTCACTCTTACACATTGTTGGACGCTCATCAACAATTGCCCAAAGTTCAAAGATCAATACCGTGAACTTCAAAGGAAGAGAGGCAAGAAGGCGACCGCGTTTGCTAGAGGTGGAGATGGTGAGGCGTTGAAGAGGCCAAGGGGCAAGACCAACTCCGAGGTGGGCGACATACACGATGCGTCATCCATGGCCTTGCATGAGACTTTGCACGGCATGATGTCTCAAAAAGATGTGAGGGGCGAGAAAAAGCGACAAAGCAAGGAGGAGCAAATGAAGCTATACCTAGAGCATCAAAGGAAGAAGCTTGAGATGGAGGAGGCTGCCAAGAAGAGGAAGATCGACATGGAGGAGGCGGCCCGGCAAAGGCAACTCGACATCGAGGCTGCCAATGTCACGGCCAGGCAGAGGCAGCTCGACATCGAGGCCACCAATGCCGCAACCAAAGCAAAGGAGGTGGCCCTTGCGATCATGAGCGTGGACTTGACCAAGATGAGCGAGAAGACGAGGAGCTGGTTCGAGGCCAGGCAGAAGGAGATGTTCGACGCCGACGGCCTGAACTAGGTCGTCTGATCGGTCGTGGTCGTTCTAATTTGGAGGCTGGCATTGGTGCCGGCCGCTGGCTGTGTGCCGGCGAGAAACATATTTATTTTGGAGGCTGGTTGTGTTGCCGATGACAAACTATTCTTTCTGTAGGTTGGCTTTGTTGCCGGCCGCTGCCTGTGTTGCCGGCGAGGACGTGTAGGACGTTGGCTGTGTTGCCGGCGTGAACTAGGGTCGCTGGCCTGATGAACTAGGGCTTGGTGTTTCGAATGTTGTTGTTTGAAAATGGAGGCGAACAGGATGGGGCCAAAGGATGCGGCCGCGCGGTGGGCACACGGCCACCGCATCTCAGAACAGGCCCGGACACAACCCTATTGCCCTATCCAAACGGACAGAATCCGCACAAAACAGACGTCCGTTTGAGGTCATGCGCTGGAGTTGCCCTGAGTTGTGTCCGGAAAGGTATCCATATGTAGGCGGTGATGTTGACATGTGGGGCGAGTCTGGAAGCCTGTGCTGGTGGGCCGCTGCCGAGCCCGTGCTGGCAGCCCGTGAGTCAGTGACTGGAATGAATTAACGCCCTGATATCAGAACCAGGTAAATATTTCATCCTTCTACTCTGTATCGACAGCTAAAAGAGGAATGCAGGCACGGGAGGGGGATGAATGCGCTCGATCCCATCACATGCCGTGTTGCAGTGAAAAGCGTAATCAAGCCACCACCACCAGCAGTGATGATATGCATGTCTTCCGGGGATGATGGAACGTGCATCGCCGATAAGGACCAGAGCCGAGTGGGGGGCCGGATGAGGGCACGCCACGGGACAGCGAGTCCAGACGAAACAGAAAGAAAGGGACGCTGCCTGCTGCCTCGCGAGATCGGTCGGTCGCGGTGTCCATCTTGCGTTCATCGGGTCGGAACTTGAAACTAATGCTGTCGTGCTCCGCCCTCTTCTATCCGTGTGCCGTGGTCACAGGGGACGCGAATTCGGCGACGCGACGGCGGCATCTCACACCTGACCGTCCGTCCGTCTTTTTTCCCTTCCTCCCTGCTTCCACAAACCTATATCCGGTGAGAATATCTGCGATGTATGCGTGATGCTCGCTGCTGCCGACCAAGTCCACTGCGGATGGCGACGCCTTTGGCATCCGGAAAAGGCCAGGGAGCCGAGTAAAGCAGGAGATATTTGCTGGCGGGGTGCGGAGGAGCATGGAGCTACTTGCGGATGTCTTATCCATTCCTGCCTTTGAGAGGAAAAAGGTCCAGAGACGCGAAAATCCATCTCTGCATCCGAGCTCATCTCCATCCACGCTGATGAAACAATCCAAAGTAAATTCTAAAAAATTTAAAAAATCCTAATTTTTTTGTGCGATAGACAATTTGATGCGTGAGGCCCACTCCCATTTTCAAATCATTTGGACATCTGAGGAGCTCTCGGCAAAAAAGACAAATTGAGGGTATGTAAAAAAGTTTACTATTCATGTACTGTTTTGGTCCGATTTGTCTTTTTTGCTGAGAGCTGCTGAGATGTCCAAATGATTTAAAATTTGGAGCTGGCCTCATGCATCAAATTTTCTACAGCACAAAAAAATTGGAAATGTTTTAATTTTTTTTTGAATTTTTGACGATTTTTTTCTAACCGGGCCCGGATGAGACTGGGCATCGAAACGCCCTACTCCCAGAGACGGTACAACTTGCAGGACGCAAATACAGACTATCTGAGCTCCAGCTCAAATGAGCTCGTAAGAACAGTAAAACCTAAAAAAATCAAATTATTTTTTTGCTACAAAAATTGGGTAGCTTTTTACACGCGTGCAAAATTTCATAATGAAATCGCATTCCTGAAAGTGTGGACAAAAATTACAAAATTGAGGCGTACAGAGTTCCACAAATGTGATTTCATCATGAAATTTTTGCACGCAAGTGAAACTTTTTTCATTGTTTGTTGCAAAACAAACTCAAACTTTTTTGAATTCTTTTCAGATTTCATTGTTCACCCGAGCTTATTTGAGGTTGAGCTGGGAAGGGCACTTTCCCTACTTGCATTTCTTGTAGGGTTATTAATAATAGTACTACTACTTTCATTCTTCCTTTTCTGTTAAGAAAAGGCGCAGAGATGGACGAGGCGTTTTGGTGATAAAGAAAATCCAATTTTTTGTGATGAAAAATGCTCAAATTCTTGATGTTGGTGCAAATTTTGTGAAGTTTGGGCATTCGAGGAGCTCGTGACAAAAAAATCAGGTATGTGAGAAAACATTTGAAAATAGCATTCACGTTCAATTTTTTCTTTTTTGCCACGTGCTCCTCGAGGTCCAAACTTCACCAAAATTTGCAAGAACATCACGCACATGCACATCTTGCTTGTAAAAAAATCAGATTTTTTTAATCACTTTACTGCTCACCGGGCTCATCTGAGCCCGGGCACCGAAGTGGATATACGCGCAGAGATGCTATACTGTTGTGGAAAAAATGAGGGAGCAACTATCCAAGGGTTATCCCTTGCACGGCACCGCAAGGGTCGCTTTCTTAGCATGCGAGTGCATAAGTGGTGCGCCCTACCGTCACGTGTCGCGTGATGGGCAACCCCTCTAGATTTGATGTCTTGATGCACGCCTTTTCGAGTTTTAGATTAATTTATTTAGTTTTTGGGTTTTGCTTGATTTTTCCTATCTTTTGGAGAAAAAAAGTATTTTTTAACGAAGCACAACTGCGCTTTTCGGAAAAAAAAACTATGCTTGCATGAGAAGCACATATTTGTTTCTCGTGGAAACACAATTTTTCTTCCGCGAGAAGCAGAGTTGTGGTTCTCGAAAAAATTATGCTTCCACGATAAGCACGGTTGGGCTTCTCATGGAAAAAGATATTTGCTTTCATTAGAAGCATAGCTGTGCTTCTTGAAAAGGGAAAAAAATAAGTGCTTTCACGAGGAGCATAGCTCGGGGCAAAAAAATATGTGCTCTCGGGAATAGTGCAAAATCACAACCTTGCTTCTGGGCTCTATTTTTTTTTGGTTGCCTATTATTTTCGATTATCGTTTTGTACCGTATTTTGTTTGGGTTTTTAAATTTTGGTTTTCTTCGATTTCTGTTTTTTCTCTAGTTATTTTTTAAAGTCATCTAAATATATTAACATGGGACCTAGTTTCGAAGATCTCGACACGAGAAATTGAGCGGTAAAAATAATTCGGGATTTGGTTGATTGGTTCTAGAGATCAAATATTTTGAATAAATGAATCTAAGAAAATAGGTAAAGCACCAACAATTAGTGATTTCGGAGGAAAAGACCCGGGACCTCCTATTTGACCTGGCCAATATACCTCGCTTATAGTGATATATTCGGTGTGCTCGCCTGAAGATTTTTTTCTTCCCCTATACCTACTGGGCAGGGTCATCATCTATTTTTTCCTACTCAATAAATCGAGCTCCTCGCTTGTGCTCGCTCGCTCGCTTCTTTCAGTTTTTTTTTCTTTTTTTTTCTCTTTTTGTCTTTTTAGTTTTCTGTGCTTGTTCACTAATTTTCTTTGGTTTTCTGATTTATATTTTTTTCATTGGTTTTCTTTGTTACTTTCACGACTTCAATTATTTTTCTTCTTTTTTTCGTTTTCCTTTGTTTCTTTCTCAATTTTTATGTTTTTTCTTCCTTTCTTTCTTTGCTTTTCTTTGTTTATTTCTTGGTTATTGTTTTTCTTTGTTTCTTTCTCGGTTTTTTTTTACAGTTTTTACTCTTTTGCATTAGATTTCTTTGGGGTTTTTGGTCTAAATGGTTTTCGTCCTTTTCTTTGTTTCTTTGTTGATTTTCATCGTTTTCATTTTTATGCAACACGTGTCAAAACAATTCAGTACAGATTTAACGTTTTTCTTTTACATCAGGAACATATTTTATACACACGTTTCAAAGGTTCAAATACAAGATTAACATTTTCCAAAACCTATATTTTTTATGTCCACTTTTCCTATGCATTGTACATTTTTGCTATATATCTAAAACATTTTTAATAGACGTTAGAATGCATGCTCCACATTTTCCAAATACAGGGCGGACATTTATTAATCACAATAAACTTTTTTCACACACAACGTGATTTTTCCCTATACATAATGAACATTTCACGTATATAACTTTTTAAAATATATGTTTTCTGATGTTACTTTTACTAAATGTAAGTTGTAAAAATTTTGTATACATCGGGAACAATGTTTTCTACATGTTTAAGATATTTAAAATACATGATAAACATTTTATTTCATACACATTGTTTTTTTATACATTTTTCATAGGCATGACAAACATTTTTTCTATACACATATATCATTTTTCAAAAGCGTGTTTAATATTTTTTACAAAAATATATTAAAATGTTTCAAATGCTTGATTAATACTCCCTCCATCCCATAATGTAAGACTTTTTTTGACAATAGTGCAGTTCCAAAAAAACATCTTATATTGTTGGACGGAGGGAGTATATTTTTAATATACGTGATGAACATTTTTCATTCACATTGTATATCTTTTGTAGGCATAAGAAAAAAAATTCTGTACATATTTAACATTTTATGAATACTTGATTAACATATTATGAAATGTTTTGTGGAAAGTATTATTTGTAATATATATTTAGAATATTTTTACTTAGAAACTAGAGTTAAAAAGGCAAAAAACCAAAATAAAAAAACTTGAAAAAATACAGAAATTAAATGAGGCTGTAGGAAAGCCGCTTCCGGCACTGGGCCGGTTCATTTATGGAGATGCCTGACGCAAACTAGATCTCGCTACAAGTGAGACATAGCACTGCACCCTATTTGACGCATCCGCGACTGACAACTCCGGCACTGCTGATACTATAGCACAATACTGTGCAAGCGCCGACCATTTTCAATATGTGAACATTTTTTAAAATTCCAACTTTCTTTAAAAAATTGTGAACATTTTCGAATATAGTGGAATCAACTTGAATAAATTTTGAAATTACAAGCATTTTTTGAAAATAGGATTTTACCTATAATTATTTTTATCAACTTTTGTAAACTGCAAATATCTTTTTAAAACTTGTGCATTTCCTGAATTCATGAATGAATTTGAAAACTATAACACTTTCTGGAATTCTGATTTTTTAAATATGAATAGGATTTAACATTTCAGTTTTCTTTAAAAATTACAGAACATTATTGCAAAAATTGAAAATTCTTCAAACACGAATAAATTTTGATATTGCAAACATTTTCTAAAAAAAGATTGTTCTTTAAATAATATTTTTTTAAACACAAGACTTTTTGGAAATTACCAAACAATTCTAGAAAACATGATTTTTTCCGAGTTTGTGAACATAGTTCTCAAAACTAGAACATTTTCATGTTTTGAGAAATTTTAGAAACACACACATTTTAGAAACACACATTTTGCTTAACTATCTTATGTCACATGAAGTCAACATGTGTAGCTCAGGCACATAGTTGGTTTGCAAATTGCATTCTCATCAACGCCAAAACACTTAAGGTGGGAAATGCCCTTACAATATCCCCTTTTTGGTGGTTGATGACAATACAGGGATTTGCACACATGGTCTAAACATATAGATGGGCTCCTCCTAGGTGTAAGCATTATTTAGAGTTTGCTTTTGGAATGCAAAGTGATGACAACTAGGATCACCCCGCCCCCCAAGATTTTATGGACCGACAATAGGTTGCAAATGAAAAGAGTACACAATAGGCACGCATTTATAAGAAAATGAAGTTGAACAAATATAAAGGACAACAATAAGCATAGATCTACAAACATAGACAACATGATAAACAAGATAGATAAATAGGGATCGCATGTCTCACACTATGCATAATGATAGTCTCCAAACCAAGTTCTCACACTCAAACTAAAGCAAAGAAAATAGTTCAACCAAATAACCAACAACTAAAAGCAACCATGCGAATCCCGAGACCTAATAGAACTCTCTCCCCCTTTGCCATCAGGATACCAAAAAGGAAAGTAGTGATGTTAACGCCCCAGAAGCTCATTAGTCCTCCTTTGAATCCTCGGACTCCTCATCACCAGCAGGGTCATCATCATCAGTCTCCTCCTCATCAACGATCATGTCCTCGGCAGTAGCGAATGCGACAGGGGGGTGCACACATGGCAGCATCAGAGTCATCCTTATCTGTCCACAAGTTGTGCTTAGAGATTCACTTCTCCTCAGAAGTGATCCTCTTCTCACACCCACTCTATACAGAGATGTCCATCTTCTGCATCATCATAATCTGCCTGTGGCGAGCTAGGTTCTCATTCACACGGGCTTCGTACAACTTCTTCTGGATATGAGTCTACAAACAGAAGGGCTTCTTGACCTTTGGATTGAGCTTGTTGATCCAGGGCTTGGCCCCAGCTTCCATCTCGGAGTCCTCGTCACTAGAGGTGGCATACACATCCTTGGGGTTGTCAACTAGAATGCAAGGGAGGTTGTGGTGCTTCTTCCTGAACTGCCTGACCTCATGAATATTGAGGTTGTCTGGATCAGAGAGGGGCTCTCCGGGCCTGCTAACTTCCCACACTGAGTACAGAAAACACATCACAAGAGGAGCATAAATGGGCACCTTGCGATGAATGACCATGTTGTACATCTCCTAAGACAGCCACTTGGACGCATAAAATGTAGCACTAGAGCCATCCTTGGTCCTCATGGCAACCATCAAGTTAACTAGGTAACCATAGATCTCATCATGATTCCCAACCTTTGGCAGAAGCACATTCCGGAAGACGGTGATGCATAATGTCATAAATCTTAATCAGACCCTTAGATCCATCAACCTTACCACATCCTGGGATATACAAGGGTGCTAGATCCTCCTTTTTCACAGACACTACACGGTCATGAGGAAAAATGCCACCATATCTGATGAGACCAGTGTCAGCATAGCCCAAAGCATTGCAGAACACGCTCCAGGGCACGTGAAAGAGCACATCGCGGCACCTGAAGGTCAAGGGACGAGCATCATCCATACCAAAGTGAATTGTAGCATAGAACAGATGAATGAGTTGAACGTCAAAGTCACAGTTGATCTTCATAAGCTTCACCAAGTCAAATTCCTCACACAGAGCCAAAGCCTCTCCAAAGTACTCCATGTTGTTCCACCAATGATCAAGATCAACAGTTTATTGCTAGGTGAAACGGTTCTCATTGTGCTCAAAGAATTCATGCAAAATCTTCACTTGCATCTCATTCCTGAACTGAGGAGTGGGCCATCGAGGGTGAACATGAGTTTCATATGAGTTCACCTTGCGGAATCATTCCCAATCCTTCTGAGACCACTTGTGCGTTGGCAGAGTTGTGTGTTACTTGGCAGCATTGGACTTCTGACAGCAGCTGAGCTTGGAGGGAATGATACGTATCCAACGGATCTACTTTTCCAAACACTTTTGCTCTTGTTTTGGACTCTAATTTGCATGATTTGAATGAAACTAACCTGGACTGGCGCTGTTCTCAGCAGAACTACCTTGGTGTTGTTTTTTGTGCAGAAGTAAAAGTTCTCGGAATTGGACGAAACTTGGCAGAGAATTTTTATAGAATATATAAAAAATATAGTTGCAAAGATCCATCGGAGGGGGCACCACCTTCCCACAAAGCAGGGGTGTGCCCTGCTGCCTTGTGGCCCCCCTGTGGATCCATGTGCCCTACCTCTAGGTCCATAGTACCGTCTTCCCAAGAGAAAAATCAGAGAGTTTCATCATGTTTTATGATACAGAGCCATCACCACCTCATGTTCTTTACCAGGAGGCATGATCTGGAGTCCGTTCGGGGCTCCGGAGGGGCCAATCACTGGTATGCGCTTGTGCTATACAAACGGTTTTGCTAATCCTTATTCCTTCATCCATCGCGATCTCACCCAAAACCTGAAAACTTCAATCACACAAAACTCAAAAAAACCTTTGTGAGATCCGTTTGTATAAGAAAGCAAATCACTACTTTAAGTACTGTTGCAAATCCATTCATATTTTGTTATTGTATTATATCTAATGTATTTTAACTTTTCCATGGCAAAAACTCTTCAAGGGAAACCATAGAATCATCAAACAAGCACATAACACAACAAAAACAGAATCTATCAAAAACAGACAGGGAACTTTGTATACTTCTGTAACTCCAAAAATTCTGGAAAGTTAGGACAATGTGGGAAATTTGTATATCAATCTTGTGTAAAAACTTCAGAATAAAAGCACATTTCTATGATTTATGAAAATTATTTTTCTGAGCGCAAAAGTTTCTGTTTTTCAACAAGATCAAATCAACTATCACCCAAATTTTCCCAAAGGCTTTGCTTGGCACAAACACTAATTTAAACCACAAAAAAATCTAAACAGAGGTATAATTGGGTATTTTATTGAAAACAACAAAAATATACAAGTTGGGTTGCCTCCCAACGAGCGTTATCGTTTTATGCCCCTAGCTAAGCATAATGCGAAGGATCTAAGTATTGTCATCTTTGTTTCTAGATCCATGATGCCCTCATGATGGATTCATAGGGTGGATTAATTCTAGTTCTAGGGAAGTGTTCCATACCTTCCTTAGTGGGAATTGAAATTTAATATTGCCTTCTTTCATATCAATCACATCACCAATAGTATGTAAAAACGGTCTACCAAGAATAATTGGACAAGACAGATTGCAATCAATATCAAGAACAATAAAATCTATGGGCATATAATTCCTATTTGCAAGAATAAGAACATTATTAATTCTTCCCATAGGTTTTTTAATAGTAGAATCCACCAAGTGCAAATTTAGAGAACACTCTTCAATATCGATAAGACCAAGCACATCACATAAAGATTTCGGAATTGTAGAAACACCAGCAGCCAAGTCACATAAAGCAAAACACTCATAATTTTTAATCTTGACTTTGATAGTAGGTTCCCATTCTT
Source organism: Triticum aestivum (assembly GCF_018294505.1). Classification (NCBI taxonomy): domain Eukaryota; kingdom Viridiplantae; phylum Streptophyta; class Magnoliopsida; order Poales; family Poaceae; genus Triticum; species Triticum aestivum. The sequence continues at coordinate 577,063,490 of NC_057807.1, read as the reverse complement.
CATGTAATTTTCTAGGAATTGAAACTTCTAATTCCAACTTTTCTTCTAAAGCTTTCGTCATAGCATCAACAATATGTTTAGTAAAAGCTTTATTTTGTTCATAAGCATGGGGTGAATTTATCATGGATTGCAACAAAGAAATACAACCAATCAAAGAGCAACTATCATAATTAAAGTCTTTGTTATCCGAAAGAGTGGGCACATTACTAGTTAAAGTTTTGACCTCTTCAAACCCACTTTTATCAATTTTCTCAACAAGATTTTCACCCTCCGGATTATTGGGACGCCTTCTAGCTAAAGTTAAATCTTCTCTAGTCCCTTTATCAACAATTTTAATCTTACTAAACAAGGAATCAATAGAAGAAACACTAATCATTTTAAGATATTCATCACTTTTATGAAAGCAATCACTAGAAAACTCTTTTTCTAAAAATTCTCTTCTAGCTCTAAGCATAGCGGTTATTTTCTTACTTTAATCCATAGAAACATAAAGAGCTTTAATTGATTCTTCTACCTTAGTCACACAAAAATTCATCTTGAGATTTTCTACATCATGAGAAATTCTATCAATACTTCTAAACATATCATCAATCTTATTCAGCTTCTCTTCTATTCTAGCATTGAAATTTTTTTGAGTATTGATAAAGTCTTTAATATTATTCTCAAGGTCATAGGTGTTCCTATTAATTATGAGATGGAATACCATAGGAATTACCATAATTATTAGAGGAATTACTAGGAAAAGGCCTAGGATTAAAATTACCTCTATAAGCATTGCTATTAAAATTGTTTTGCGAGATAAAATTCACATCTATGGCGTCACAATTTTGCTCTATAAAAGTAGACAAAGGCACATCATTAAAATCAATAGGGGCACTTTTATTAGCAACCAATTTCATAAGAGCATCAACTTTTTCACTCAAAGAAGAAATTTCTTCAACCTAATTAACTTTTTTACTAGTAGGGGTTCTTTCGGTATGCCATTGTGAATAATTTGCCATAATATTGTCTAGGAATTTAGTAGCTTCACCCAAAGTAATTTCCATAAGATTACCACCCGCGGCGGAATCTAAAAGATTTCTATAAACAAAATTCAATCCCGCATAAAATTTTTGTATGATCATCCAAAGATTTAACCCATGAGTTGGCAATTCCTTAGCATTAGTTTCATCCTTTCCCAAGATTATGCACCATGCCCATGTTCAAGTTGCTTGAAATTCATGATCTGGGTTCTAAGGGAAATAATTTTCATGGGCAGAAATACTTAGTAATAAAGGTATCTTTGCACTTATCCCAAGAATCAATACTATTGCGAGGCAAAGAGGAAAACCAAATTTTTGCACGATCTCGCAAAGAAAACGGGAATAATTTCAACTTCACAATATCATTGTCTATGCCTTTTTTATTTTGCATATCGCGTAATTCCACGAATGTGTTAAGATGGGACGCAGCATCCTCATTATGAGTACCAGAAAATTGATCTTTCATAACAAGATTCAACAAAGCGGCATTAATATCACACGACTCCGCACTAGTGGCCGGAGGAGCAATCGGAGTGCTAATAAATCATTGTTGTTTGTATTGGAGAAATCACACAACTTGGTGTTCTCTTGAGTCATCGTGACTACGCAACAAGATTGCACTCAAAAACAGATCTGACGAGAAAACGGTGAACGAAAAAGAGGGCGAGTAAAACGGCAAATTTTTGTGATGTGGGGGAGAGGAAAACGAGAGGCAAATGGAAAATAATGTAAATTGCAAGGAGATGAGATTTGTGATTAGGAACCTGGTAGATGTTGATGATGTCCCCTGGCAACGGCGCCAGAAATTCCTTTTGATGTTTGCTTGAAATATGTCGGTATTTCCCCAAAGAGGAAGGGATGATGTAGCACAGCAACGGTAGGTATCTCGCTCAGTGATGAGACCAAGGTTATCGAACCCGTAGGAGAACCACGCAACACCACATAAACATCACCTGCACACAAAGAACAAATACTTGCAACTCGACGTAATAGAGGGGTTGTCAATCCCTCACGGGTAAAAAGATAGGTAAAATTGTAGTAGTTTGGATAAATAGATCTCGCGGGAACGCAAGATAAAATAAATAAATAAAAATTGCAGCAAGGTATTTTTTGTATTTTTGGATTAATAGATCTGAAAATAAAAGCAAATAAAAATATATCTCGAAGGCAAATATAATAAAGAAGAGACCTGGGGGCCGTAGATTTCACTAGTGGCTTCTCTCGAGAAAAATAGCATACGGTGGGTAAACAAATTACTGTTGGGCAATTGATATTACTTCAAATAATCATGACGATATCCAGGCAATGATCATTATATAGCCATCACATCCAAGATTAGTAGACCAACTCCTGCCTGCATCTACTACTATTACTCCACACATCGACCGCTATCCAGCATCCATCTAGTGTATTAAGTTCATGGAAAAATGGAGTAATGCAATAAGAACGATGACATGACGTAGACAAGATCTATTTATGTAGAAACAGACCCCGTCTTGTTATCCTCAATAGCAACAATACATACGTGTCAGTTCCCCTTGTGTCATTGGGATCAAGCACCGTAAGATCGAACCCATCACAAAGCACCTCTTCCCATGGCAAGAAAAATCGATCTAGTTGGCCTAACTAAACCAAAGATTCGAAGAAGAAATACGAGGCTATAAGTAATCATGCATATAAGAGATCAAAAGACTCAAATAACTTTCATGGATAAAAACATAGATCTGATCATAAACTCAAAGTTCATCGGATCCCAACAAACGCACCGCAAAATGAGTTAAATCAAATAGATCTCCAAGATACCATTGTATTGAGAATCAAGAGAGAGAGAGAGAGAGAGAGAGGAAGCCATCTAGCTACTAACTATGAACCCGAAGGACTAAATGAACTACTCACGCATCATCGGAGAGGCACCAATGAGGATGATGAACCCCTCTGTGATGGTGTCTAGATTGGATCTAGTGGTTCTGGAACTTGCGGCGGCTGGAATTGATTTTCGTCGACTCCCCTAGGGTTTCTGAAATATTGGGGTATTTATAGAGCAAAGAGGCAGTGCGGGAGGCGACCGAGGTGGGCACAACCCACCTAGGCGCGCCTGGCCCCCCAGGCGTGCCCTTGTGGGTTGTGCTCCTGTCGGAGCTCCCCTTAGGTACTTTCTCGGCCCAACATGTGTCTTCTAGTCCAGAAAAAATCCACAAAAAGTTTCGCTATGTTTGGACTCCGTTTGATATTGATTTCCTGCGATGTTAAAAAACAAGCAAAAAACAACAACTGGCACTGGGCACTATGTCAATAGGTTAGTCCCAAAAAATGATATAAAGTTGCTATAAAATGATTCTAAAACATCCAAGAATGATAATATAACAACATGGAACAAAAAATTATAGATACGTTGGAGACGTATCATTCGGCTTCGTCTTCCCTGTCGGTTTCCTTTCTGGGTCACGTTCCTCTGGTCTTGGCGGGGGCGACCAGGGCATCGCCTAGCCGCTCTCCCAGTCCCTGACCTCTTCTTCCTTGCTGGGGAGGCGCCCTCCCGATCTTGTCAGGCTGCGTCACACTGGTCCTGCGGGGTCAGGTCGGGCTTCTGCCCAGGCGCTCCTTTTACCCTCTTTCCTTCTCAATGTAAATCCTAGGAGTAGAGGGACGAGAAAGTCATTATGGGGCACTTATCTTTTTTCAAATCAAAAAATGTAGGCACTTGCCAAACTTTAATGAAAACCATGTAACCCTTCATCCATGTTAGTACTTATATGATATGTACTTGTTTGGCCACGTATTCTTGAAACGAGCTTGCCAGATGTTTGTGTATGTGTTTAAACATACTGAAGGACAAGTCGTCAATACCTCCAAGTAAACAAAGTTTTCCGGCAAGGCATCTTGCCAGCCTTTCGAAGCAACTACTACTAAAACCACGTTTAGCAAGTCGCAAACGGGTTAGGAGCGCAAACGAAAGTGAGCCCCCTGCCAACCTCCTCATACGCAGCTACAACCAAACTTGTCGAGTAGACTCGAGTCAAGGATGGGAGCGCAATCGACAAAGGTGTCAGGGTTTCCTCACATGCAAGTTCTTCATAAGTAAGCACAACATGGAACGATGGGGTGTACTTATATCTCTTTGTTGTCCTTCTTGCCGTCTCTGATACAAAGGGGTTGTCGGGGACCCGTGCATGGGCTTGTATTCATCTTTTCTCCCGAAAAACTATCCGTGATGAAATCCCTCTATTGCCATCAAAGGAAAAGAGAAGGGATGAGAGCACATGATCTTTCACAGCATGTCAGTTACCTCATTTTAAGAACTATTGTAATCACAATAGGATCATACTTAAGCAAGATAGAAAAATATGCATGCAAGTTTTTATGAGAGTGCTTCATTTTATTCAACTACACGCAGGATCTGCGCCTGTTTTTGTATAACGGGTTACAAGTCCTGGGGACTATTCTTGTACGAAACAGGTTGCCGGGGTAAGGCCTGGTAAACGCGCCTTACGGGTAGAACTTATGAAGATGCTCAATATTCCATGAGTTTTGCATTGGGATGCCATCTCCAGACGGACGACGCCACGTCTGGTAACACGTACTACCTGGTAAAGGCCTTCCCACTTTTGTGTCAACTTGTTTGCACCCTTGGCGGACTGAATGCGCCTAAGGACAAGGTCACCTTCCTCAAGGCTCCGGGCGTGAACCTGCGGCTGTGATAGGCGGCGTAGGGCTTTCTATTATCGTGCAGCCTGTACAGCTACCCGGAGACGATCTTCCTCAAGGAGCATGGCATCATCATGCCGCAACTGCTCTAGCACTACTTCATCGTAGGCAAGCATCGAGGCGACCCATATATGAGTTCCATGGGGAGCACTGCTTCTGCACCATATAGTAGTGAGAAGGGAGTCTGGCCAGTAGCTCGATTTGGTGTCGTCCTGATTGACCAAAGAACCACTAGCAACTCATCAACCTAGCACTTGCCGCATTTTCGCAACTTATCAAAGTTCTTGTCTTTGAGTCTTTGCAACACTTCAGCGTTCATCCTTTCGTCCTGCCCGTTGCTCCTAGGGTGAGCAATAGAGCGAAAGAGACCTTGCTACCAAGGCTCTGGATACACTACATGAAGGCGTGGCTCGTGAACTGAGTGTCGTTGTCAGTGATCACCCTGTTGGGTACTCCAAAACGACAAACAAATCCCTTAAAGAACTTGATAGCTGATTGCGCAGTCACCTTCTTCACTGGCTCCACCTTGGGCAACTTTGTAAACTTGTGGATTGCTATGTACAAGAATTCAAAGCCCCCGGTAGCACGGGGAAAGGGGCCCAAGATGTCGAGCCCCTAGACCGCAAAAGGCCAGGATAAAGGGATTGTGTGAAGGGCTTGAGCAGGTTGACGAATGTTCTTGGAATGGAACTGACAAGCTTCACACTTAGTGACGAGGTTAGTTGCATTCCGGAGGGCAGTAGGCTAGTAGAATCCCTACCGGAAAGCTTTCCCAACAAGTGCTCTTGATCCTATATGTGAGCCACATGTTGGGGAACGTAGCAGAAATCAATTTTTTTTACGCATCACCAAGATCAATCTACGGAGTAATCTAGCAACAAGGGGAAGGAGAGTGCATCTACATACCCTTGTAGATCGCTAAGCGGAAGCGTTCAAATGAACGGGGTTGATGGAGTCGTACTCGTCGTGATCCAAATCACCGATGATCCTAGTGTCGTACGGACGGCACCTCCGCGTTCAACACACATGCAGCCCGGTGATGTCTCCCATGCCTTGATCCAGCAAGGAGAGAGGGAGAGGTTGGGTAAGACTCCGTCTAGCAGCAGCACGACGACGTAGTGGTGGTGGAGGAGCGTGGCAATCCTGCAGGGCTTTGCCAAGCACCGCGAGAGAGGAGGAGGACTTGGGAGAGGGGAAGGGCTGCGCCAGAACTTGGGTGCGGCTGCCCTCCCACCCCCACATATATATAGGGGCAAGGGAGAGGGGGGCCGGCCCCCTCAGATCCAATCTGAGGAGGGGGCGGCGGCCAAGGGGGGGAGGAGTGCCTCCCAAGTCAAGTGGAGGCCCGCCCCCTTAGGGTTTCCCCTCTCCCATGCGCATGGGCCTTGGGGGGCTGGTGCCCCTGGCCCATTAAGGCGAGGGCGCCCCCTTACAGCCCATGCTGCTGTATTGGACATGGTGGAACATTTTCCGGACCTCCGGACCCCTCCGGTATCCTCCGGAACCTTCTAGAAGCTTCCCGGTACAATACCGGAAAAAACTGAACTTTTCCCGGAACCCGAAACGATAACTTTCCATATATAAATCTTTACCTCCGGACCATTCCGGAACTCCTCGTGACGTCCGGGATCTCATCCAGGACTCCGAACAACATTCGGTAACCACATACAAACTTCCTTTATAACCCTAGCATCATCGAACCTTAAGTGTGTAGACCCTACGGGTTCGGGAGACACGTAGACATGACCGAGACAACTCTCCGGCCAATAACCAACAGCGGGATCTGGATACCCATATTGGCTCCTACATGTTCCACGATGATCTCATCGGATGAACCACGATGTCGAGGATTCAATCAATCCCGTATTCAAACCCCTTTGTCTAGCTGTCACACCCTAGCTAGTTCATGCATTAGAGTGTTGCATCATGTCTATTTTCTCAACAGAAACTTGAATTGGGGATGACAGAACCCCCAGCCCCCTCTGAATCCAACTAGGGTTTACTAAAAATATTTTCAATGAACCTGAAATGCCCTTCTAAAATGTCCATCATTTTTGTCTTGGTTCAGAACCTCTGCCAAAAGTGGTGCACAATTTTCTAGGTCATCTTAAGGTCTTTGAATTAAATCATAAGTATTTGAGTTTGGGCATTTAAATTATATAAATTATTTTAAATGCTCAAATAATCCCAAACTAAAATGTTCCATGCTGGATATATTCCAGTTAATGGCCATGAGCAGTTTGGTGAATTTTGGAGTGGTTTAGGTATTTTTAGTAAGTCCACAAAGTTACAGAATAATAAAAAAAGATAAATAAAAAGAGAGAGAGGGAACTAACCTGGCAGCCCACCAGCCAGCCCACCTAGCCAGCCCAGCCCAGCAGCCGCTCCAGCGAGCTGCTTGCCTTCGCCAGGCAGGCAGGCAGGTGCTCGCCTACGGCACCAGCGCGCGCCATGCAGCTGCCCGTTGCCCTGCTTCCTCCCCTCGCCTCTCTGCTGGCCTGGACGACCTCCACATCGTGCCCCGAACCCCGTGGACACATCCATTCTCCCCCTGCCTCTCTCCCTCGCTCTCCCGCACCATGGCCGACGCCACCATAGCCGCACCATCGCCGTAGTCGCGCTCTCCGTCGTCCTTGCGCCGTGCCGTCGTGTCCAGGAGCTCCGCCACCCTCCTCTTCGTCGAGCTAGCCGAGCCCCGAGCGCTCGCTTGCCCCGAGGCCTCTGCACCGACCTCGCCCGACTCCGCCATCGCCGGAGATCCCCTTCACTCTCGCCGCCGCACCAGCTCATCCCCGACTGCGCCGTCTGCTCCCTCGAGACCGCCGTAGCCCAGCTACCTTTCCCCCCTTTCCTTTCTCGCTCTCGAGCCCCGTAGTGACTGCACGTAGCTCACCCGCACGCGCCGGCGCGGAGCTCGTCGCCGACGTAACTCCGGCCACCCACTGGCCACACCACCATGTCCAACGCACTCACCGCACTCGCAGGAACCCATAGCACCACTCCACGAGCCTCGCCGTGCTTCGTAGCCTCGGGTTCATCGTCACCCGAACTCCGACGACCGCCAAAATCGTCGCCGGCGCCGTTTCTGGCCACCCAGAGCTCAACCACCACCACCAAGAGCTGCGGCTTGCTCCCAGCTACACGTAGATGCCCTCCGTCGCTCATTTGGTCGCCGGAATGCACAAAACCACTCTCGCCGCCATGTTTGGCATCGCCGGCGGCTAAACGCCAGGGAGTTGACCCCGCTGACCCCTCGTTTGACCACGGGTGGGCCCAGTTTGACCCCCCTGGGTCAATGACGGGTGGGGCCCAGCTCTGTTAACTAATCAGGATTAGTTTTAATCAATATTTAGTTAAACTAATTACACTAACACACGGGACCCACTGGTCAGGTTTGACCTGGACTGTTCGTTGACCACTGACGTCATCCTGACGTAATGCTGACGTAATAATTTATTTACTGGAATTATTTTTATACAGGAAATTCCAGGAAATACCACAAACTTCAAAAAATCATAGAAATTGATCTATAGCTCCAAATACAAAGTGTTATATATAAAAAATGATCAGAAAAATCCAATCTATCCATCTGTACTGGTTTCATGCATGTTTAAGCAAGTTAACCTGCTGTTTAGTGCAGAATCAGATAAAGCACTTAAAAGGGCCACATATGAGTTTGAAACTTGAATCTTTGGTTCAAACTAGTTCAAACCCATCTGGTCTTAGTTGCATTAGCCCAATACACTCATTTTGCCATGTCTCATGCATGCATCATATTGTTGCATATTGTTTGGTGATGTTGTGTATCGGTGCTCTTTGCGGCAGGTTCTGCCTCCGAGGAGTACCGTGATTACCCCAACGAAGAACAATACCAGTGCACCGACCCATCAGGCAAGCAACCAACCATTTGATCATATCGATACAATCCCATGTTCTCGCTTCTGCTCTCTTTTACTGCATTAAGACAACGCGTTTCAAACTGCTGTGTGCTACGGTAGTTGAACCCATTTCCTCTGCATGACCTGTCATTGCCACAGTAACTAGATGAAACCCACTAGCATGTGTACGAGTTGATTGAGCCATATGTATGTGTTGTTCCTACCTTGCTATGCCTGCTATGCTTAGAGTCGTGTCAGGTCTGGTTCATCTGGGTGATGGGCTAGAGTGAAATGATCATGTCGGTAATGAGAGTGATGTGTTGAACACGATTTGGTAAAGGTATCGATGAGAGGCCATGTAGGAGTACATGGTGGGTTGTTTCATTGAAGCCGTCCTTAAGCACTGAGATCTGTATGTATGATTTAAGAATTAGCTACTACCATGCATTGGGCCCGAAACCAATGGACCCTCTCGGCTTCTTATTCACCCTAGTCCTCTGTCCAGGAGTTGCAAGTAGTTTCTGGTGTTTGTAGCCTACTGGAGGCCGTGGACAGCGCTGACCGTGGGGTGGGCTGTGATGCGGTAGGTATGTGGCACGGTGTACCGGATACCCGTTAGGTATCTCGGGAACCCTGTACACATCGTTCGGGGCCGTATGTGGAAACCTCGGCCGGACTCCCTGCGGATGGAACCTGGATAGGCGATAAACCTGGACTAGATACTTAGGTGTTTAGGTAGGTCGTGGCCGACACCCACGTTGGGCTTCCGCTTGAAGGTTGCCGAGTACATGTCGTGTAAACGGCGGTAAGTGGTGAGAACGTGTATGAAGAAGTACACCCCTGCAGGGTTAACATCATCTATTCGAATAGACGCGTCCGCGGTAAAGGACTACTTGGTTGCCTATACAGTTCATAGACAAGTAAATGGATACTACTAAAAATCTCAAGATAAGCGTGAGTGCCGAGGATGGCTCTTCCGTAGGATGACGGAGGTGGATCCTCGGTGGTGTATTGAGTTGGTGTGTAGTGGACTCGAGTGTGCAAAACCATTTCAAGTTGGTGTCTCGTAGGATAGCTTAGCCAAGAGTCAAAGCTGGCTTGCTGCAATAACCCCACCAACCCTTCTTGATAATGTGCATGTATGTAGGATCTGATGTAAGTCTTGCTGAGTACCTTTGTACTCATGTTGCTTTAATTTACATTTTTCAGAAGACGCTGCAACCCCTTCTGCTGGGTTCTTCGTAGACGTTGACATCGATGAGTAGACTGAGGCCCAGGTGGTGATCCTGAGCTTGTGAAGGATCATGTAGTATAGCCAGGCTTCCCCAAGCCTCTTTTATTTTACTAGTTGTCTGTACTCAGACAAGTTACTTCCGCTGTTGGCTTGTATGTCTGTATGACTTGAATGCTGGGCCGTGTGACCCATACTCGTGTGTATGCTATGTATGGCTCTCTGAGCCTTTAAATAAAGTACTTGTGTCGTAGAGTCATGTTGTGATGCCTTGTTGTATTTGCACATATCGAGCATATTGTGTGTATGATTGAAATGCTTGGTATGTGTGGGATCTGACTATCTAGTTGTTTATCCGTAGTAGCCTCTCTTACCGGGAAATGTCTCCTAGTGTTTCCACTGAGCCTTGGTAGCTTGCTACTGCTCCGGAACACTTAGGCTAACCGGCATGTGTCCTTCTTCGTTCCTGTGTCTGTCCCTTCGGGGAAATGTCACGCGATGGATACCGGAGTCCTGTTAGCCCGCTACAGCCCGGTTTACCGAAGTCCTGCTAGCCCAGTGCTACAGCCCGGATTCACTTGCTGATGACCGACACGTTCGATGCTGGGTCATGGATGCCTGTCCCTGTAAGTTTGTGCCACTTTGGGTTTACGACTAGCCATGTCAGCCCGGGCTCCCTACCATATGGATGCTAGCGACACTATCATATACGTGTGCCAAAAGGCACAAATGGTCCCGGGCAAAGGTAAGGCGACACCCATGGGAATACCGTGCGTGAGGCCGCAAAGTGATATGAGGTGTTACATGCTAGATCGATGTGGCATTGAGTCGGGGTCCTGACAGCGTTGGCATCAGAGCCGGACTGCCTGTAGGTTCTCCAAGCCAAACTGGTCGATGTTGAGTCTAGAAATGCTTTAGTTATATGTAGGGGAATTGATTGTGGGATGGTATGTAAGGCTCTTTTTACTCCTTTACCTCATGGCATTCTGATCCGAGTCAGTCTATTCTTCCACCGGGGCTTAAGGACTAGGATCTCTTCTCTCTATCAGGTTCACGTGTTACTAATCAGTAGTACCTTATAGGTTTGATGGATACAAGCCTAGTTCAGTTCTACTACCCCATTATGTTGCTAAGATGGACCCAGAACCTTGATATGATGTTGTTGAGTGTCTATGCAATTCTTTGCAAAATGCCTCAAAATCCTTTTGAGCATTTACAGCCGTTATGATGTCCAATTTCTGCTAGGAATTCTAATGTCTTGTGTTTATCATGTTCCAGATGGCTTCCCGTCCTCAGAATCAAGTGGTTCGTTTGACTCGATGCCTAGATGTACCCGGCCATACTGCCATGTTGGTCAGGGTAATGACTGAGGCAGGATACCGTTGGTATCCTGAGTACACGGTTGAAGAGCAATTCCGAGACTTTAATCAAAGTCAATATTTTTGCACTGTCAGGATATTTCCATCTTATCCTGGATCTACCGAGCCCCTCCACTGCTCCTATGGACTCGGTGTTACTATTGAGATGGCTGTGCAGGATGCTGCCTACTCTATGATGACCATCATGTGAGTCAGGACTGGCCTATTTCGGGACTCCGACTTCTCATATATGCCAGCTTCACTTCCGGGAGCACAAGGGTATCTCCAGGCTATCTATGCTGACTCCACTCAGGAGGATTCACTGACCCGCACCACTGCACAGTTGCTTGAAGACAAGGACCGTGAAAATCGGGCCTTGAGACTGAAGCTTTTCAATACCCGTGCTGATCATTGGGCCACTTTGACTCGGTTTGCACCGGCTGTGCAAGATGGATATATGGATATGCGAGATCTCTATCCTGTGAGATCTGCTCTGCCGGACATGATGGATTGGCGTGATGTAGGAGGCATCACCCCACCTCGTGGTCCCCGAAGGCCACCATTTGTTGGTCCAAGACCTCATCCTAGCCCCTATGGTCCACAAGCTCCACGGGACCGACTGTTTCCGGATGATCACGTTGAGCTTCCAGGCTATGGTGGTGACTTCTATGAAGACTACTACGGAGCTGTCTGAGTTAGTAGTAGTATCACTAGTATCGTACTAGTTGTATCGTCCACCGTCCGGCGTGACTCGTGGGATATGACTTAGCTTGTACCACCTTCCGGAGGTGTATAAAAATAATGTATAGGAGCTTGGAATGCCTCCGATGAGATGTAATCTTCCTTTCACCGTAGTAGTACTTTGTTTGGTTTTGTACTAAACCTTGTATGGTGTGTATGATGATGGAATAAAAGAAGCAGTTTCTGTATCTACCATGTCATACGGATGATCATCTTACATTCCAAGTTATCCATTACATTCTACATTTCTATGTCAGAATCTTATCATCTTGGACTAAACCATTGTCTTGTTTTCATAGGATGGTTAACACCCGCAACAACCCTACTCTCCCAGAGTAGGCCGAAGGCAGCAGAGTTGGGGAAACAAACCTGCCTCACCCTCCTTCTCTGGCCGAGGTTATGCTGGAGGCTGAGAGAAACAAGCGGGAGACCAACCGTTTGTTGGAGCGCATCGAGCAAAACACAGCACACCATCAGAGGAATAACTTGGTGTCGCTCATCGACTTCATCAAGTTACATCCACCCACCTTCCACCACTCCGTCGAGCCTCTCGACGCTGATGACTGGCTTCGCAGTATTACTCACAAGCTACGCTCTGCACTCGTAGCTGAGGCTGATAAGGTCACATTTGCTGCATATCATCTTGAAGGCCCCGCCAGTCTCTGGTGGGAGAATTATGGAGCCATGCGCCCAGTGGGCCAGGTCACTACTTGGGCTGAATTCAGCGAGGCTTTCCATGAACATCACATTCCGGAGGGTCTTATGGACCGTAAACGTGAGGAGTTCTGCAGTTTCACTCAAGGTAGACTCTATGTGGATGCATACAGCAGGGAGTTCGGTAACCTAGCACGTTATGCAACTAAGGAAGTTTCCACCGATGCCAAGAAGCAGGCAAGGTTCCGCAAGGGACTTAGCCCTGAGCTTCGCCGCGACCTCCGTCTGCATGAGTGCACATCTTTTCAGAAGCTTGTTAACAAGGCCATCAGTGCTGAGTCTGGTCAGTCTGATTATGAAGCAACACGCAAGCATGGCCGCGACATGGGTTCCTCATCCGGTGCTGGTCCACAGAAGCGCCGGGTGTGGGTGCCTAACACTGCCCTGCCACCCAGGTTCACACCGAGGCCATCCTATCAGGCGCCTCGTCCAACTCAACAGTATGCACCAGCCAAGCCCTATGGTGGGCCAACCAACAATGCTCCTCCACGCACCAGCTCCGTGACATGCTTCAAGTGTGGGGAATCGGGCCACTACCTACGCGAGTGTCCCCAGACCAACCCCAACCAGTCTGGAAAAGCTGTTGGCCGTGGAAAGCTGATAGGGAAAGTGTTCTACGCCAAGCCGGCCACCGCTGCACGTGGCCATGTCAACTGTATCTCTGCTGAAGAGGCTCAAGAGGATCTGAACGTCGTTCTCGGTACACTCCTTGTTAATTGCCACTCGGCATCTATTCTTTTCGATACTGGAGCATCTCATTCATTTATATCCGAGAGCTATGCTCGACTGCATAACACCACATTCTGTGAGATGCCCACCTCTATGGTAATTCAAACCCCGGGATCCAAATGGCAAACTTCTAGAGTAAGCCATGGGAATGAAATTCAAGTCGACAGACTTGTTTTTCTCGCATCTTTGATAGCTCTCAAATCTTCGGATCTTAATATCATCTTGGGTATGGACTGGATGTCAGCCCATCATGCCAAGATTGATTGCTTCTCTAGGACTGTTCAACTCACACATCCTTCGGGAAAGATAGTCAATGTCTTGACCCGAGTAGCCAAGCGACAACTATATTCTCTTAACGCCAGTCCTTTTCCAGACCTCGAAGACGTTCCGGTAGTTCGTGACTTTCCAGATGTCTTTCTAGAGGAATTGCCAGGTGTTCCACCTGACAGAGATGTCGAGTTCGTGATAGATCTCATTCCAGGAACTGTCCCAATTTCCAGAAGACCCTATAAGATGGCACCACTAGAACTAGCCGAGCTTAAGACACAACTCGATGAGTCCTTGAAAAAGGGTTTCATCCGTCCTAGTTCGTCTCCATGGGCTTGTCCCGTTCTCTTCATCAAGAAGAAGGATGGTACGGATCAGATGGTTGTAGATTATCGACCAGTCAACCTGGTCACAATCAAGAACAAGTATCCGCTCCCCAGGATCAATGATCTGTATGATCAGCTCGCTGGATCCTCAGTCTTCTCCAAAATGGATTTGAGGTTGGGCTACCATCAAATCAAAATCAGGAACGGGGACATTCCTAAAACGGCCTTTGTTACTCCTTATGGCCAATACGAGTACACCGTCATGTCCTTCGGTTTAACCAACGCTCCAGCCACTTTCTCTCGCTTAATGAACTCAATCTTCATGGAGTATTTGGATAAGTTCGTCGTGGTTTACCTCGATGATATACTCATCTACTCCAAGAACGAGGAAGAACATGTTGAGCATCTAAGGCTAGTGTTGATGAAACTTCGAGAGCATCGCCTTTATGCCAAGTTCTCTAAATGCGAATTTTGGTTGCCAGAAGTGACCTATCTAGGACATGTAATTTCTGGTAAGGGTATTGCTATCAATCCCGAGCGAGTTCAAGCCGTCCTTAATTGGACTCCACCTGAATCGGTCAAGCAAGTTCGGAGTTTCCTTGGCTTAGCGAGCTATTGTCGCCGCTTTGTCGAGAACTTCTCCAAGGTTGCTAAACCTCTAACTGAACTCCTCAAGAAAGATAAAAAGTTCGAGTGGACTCCACAATGTGAGCACAGCTTCCAGGAACTGAAAAGACGCCTGACATCTGCTCCCGTACTGGTACCACTAGATTTCTCTAAGGACTTTGTTATCTATTGCGACGCCTCGCGGCAAGGACTAGGTTGCATTCTTATGAAAGATCGTCACTTAATTGCTTATGCTTCACGGCAATTGCACCCACATGAGGAGAATTATCCTACTCATGATCTAGAGCTTGCAGCTGTAGTCCATGCACTCAAAACCTGGTGACATTACCTCCTCGGTAATCGTTGTGAAATCTTCACTGATCACCAAAGTCTGAAGTACATATTCACCCAACCGGATTTGAATCTCAGGCAAAGACGTTGGGTCGAGTTGATCACAGATTTCGACTTAGGGATAACTTACACCCCAGGAAAAGCCAATGTCATGGCTGATGCACTAAGTCGTAAATCTTATTGTAACAATCTGATGTTGCAACAAAGTCAACCACTTCTCCATGAGGAATTTCGGAAGCTTAACCTTCACATCGTTCCTCAAGGATTCCTTTCCACCTTGGTGGCGAAACCTACCCTTACGGATCAGATCATCAAAGCTCAGAAGGTAGATCCGGGGATTTCCCGTATCAAAAGAAACATCAAGAAAGGAGTTGCAAATTGTTTCTCCATTGATGATCAAGGAGTCCTATACTTCGGGAACCGCCTAGTGGTTCCTAAAATGCGAAATCTAAGGCGATTGATCCTTAAGGAAGCTCATGAATCTCCTCTCACCATTCATCCCGGTAGCAGTAAGATGTATCAGGACCTACGCCAGAGGTTCTGGTGGACTAGGATGAAGAGAGAAATTGCTCAGTATATTGCTAACTGCGACGTCTGTCATCGTGTAAAAGAAGAGCATCAACAGCCTGCTGGCACCCTTCAACCTTTAGCTATTCCTGAATGGAAATGGGACAAAATTGGTATGGACTTCATCACCGGTTTTCCCAGGACCAAGAGAGGGAATAACGCTATCTTCGTCATTGTCGATCGTCTTTCCAAAGTGGCCCATTTCTTGCATGTTCGCGAGAGTATAACCGCTAGTCAACTAGCAGACTTGTACATCTCCCGAATAGTATCCCTCCATGGTGTTCCACTGGAAATTAACTCGGATCGAGGAAGTCTCTTCACCTCTCGATTTTGGGGAAGTTTCCAAAATGCTTTGGGAACCTGCCTTTCCTTTAGCACTGCTTTTCACCCTCAATCAAGTGGTCAAGTAGAACGTGTCAACCAGATTCTAGAAGACATGCTTCGAGCTTCTGTTATCTCATTCGGAATGGATTGGGAGAAATGCCTTCCATTTGCCGAATTTGCTTATAACAACAGCTATCAATCTAGCTTGGGTAAAGCCCCTTTTGAAGTTCTCTATGGACGAAGGTGTCGGACGCCTCTTAACTGGTCAGAAACCGGGGAAAGACAATTCTTTGTCCCGGATATGATCCAGGAAGCAGAAGAGCAAGTTCGCATTGTTCGTGAAAAGTTGAAAACAGCCCAATCTCGTCAAAAGAGTCAATATGACCGAAAACATAAGGCTATGACTTTTGAGGTTGACGAGAAGGCTTACCTTCGGGTTACTCCTCTGAAGGGAACCCATCGTTTCGGTATCAAAGGCAAATTGGCTCCTCGCTACATTGGACCCTTTCACATTCTCGCTAAACAAGGAGAAGTTGCCTACCAATTGGAACTACCTCCGCATCTCTCCAGAGTCCACGATGTCTTCCACGTTTCTCAACTCAGATGTTGCTTCTCGGATCCTATCCATGGAGTGGACCACGAAACGCTTGATCTTCAAGATAATCTCACGTACCGAGAGTACCCCGTTCGTATCCTCGGTCAAGCCGAGCGTACCACTTGACGTCATAATATCAAGTTTCTCAAGGTTCAATGGTCGCACCATTCTAAGAAGGAAGCAACTTAGGAAAGGGAGGATCGTCTTCGACTTGAGTACCCCGCCTTCTTTCTGGAGGAACCTAAATCTCGGGATGAGATTCTTTTGAGTGGGGGTGAGTTGTCACACCCTAGCTAGTTCATGCATTAGAGTGTTGCATCATGTCTATTTTCTCAACAGAAACTTGAATTGGGGATGACAGAACCCCCAGCCCCCTCTGAATCCAACTAGGGTTTACTAAAAATATTTTCAATGAACCTGAAATGCCCTTCTAAAATGTCCATCATTTTTGTCTTGGTGCAGAACCTCTGCCAAAAGTGGTGCACAATTTTCTAGGTCATCTTAAGGTCTTTGAATTAAATCATAAGTATTTGAGTTTGGGCATTTAAATTATATAAATTATTTAAATGCTCAAATAATCCCAAACTAAAATGTTCCATGCTGGATATATTCTAGTTAATGGCCATGAGCAGTTTGGTGAATTTTGGAGTGGTTTAGGTATTTTTAGTAAGTCCACAAAGTTACAGAATAATAAAAAAAGATAAATAAAAAGAGAGAGAGGGAACTAACCTGGCAGCCCACCAGCCAGCCCACCTAGCCGGCCTAGCCCAGCAGCCGCTCCAGCGAGCCACTTGCCTTTGCCAGGCAGGCAGGCAGGTGCTCGACGGCGGCACCAGCGCGCGCCACGCAGCTGCCCGTCGCCCTGCTTCCTCCCCTCGCCTCTCTGCTGGCCTGGACGACCTCCACGTCATGCCCTGAACCCCGTGGACACATCCATTCTCCCCCTGCCTCTCTCCCTCGCTCTCCCGCACCATGGCCGACGCCACCGTAGCCGCACCGTCACCGTAGTCGCGCTCTCCGTCGTCCTTGCGTCGTGCCGTCATGTCCCGGAGCTCCGCCGCCCTCCTCTTCGTCGAGCTAGCCCCGAGCGCTCGCTTGCCCCGAGGCCTCTGCACCAACCTCGCCCGACTCCGCCATCGCCGGAGATCCCCTTCACTCTCGCCGCCGCACCAGCTCGTCCCCGACCGCGCCGTCTGCTCCCTCGAGACCGCTGTGAGCCCAGCTACCTTTCCCCCCTTTCCTTTCTCGCTCTCGAGCCCCGTAGCGACTGCACGTAGCTCACCCGCACGCGCCGCCGCGGAGCTCGTCGCCGACGTAACTCCGGCCACCCACTGGCCACACCACCATGTCCAACGCACTCACCGCACTCGCAGGAACCCGTAGCACCACTCCACGAGCCTCGCCGTGCTCCGTAGCCTCGGGTTCATCGTCACCCAAACTCCGGCGACCGCCAAAGTCGTCGCCGGCGCCGTTTCCGGCCACCCCGAGCTCAACCACCACCACCAAGAGCTGCGGCTTGCTCCCAGCTACACGTAGATGCCCTCCGCCGCTCATTTGGTCGCCGGAATGCACAAAACCACTCTCGCCGTCGTGTTCGGCCTCGCCGGCGGCTAAACGCTAGTGAGTTGACCCCGCTGACCCCTCGTTTGACCACGGGTGGGCCCAGTTTGACCCCCCTGGGTCAATGACAGGTGGGGCCCAGCTCTGTTAACTAATCAGGATCAGTTTTAATCAATATTTAGTTAAACTAATTACACTAACACACGGGACCCACTGGTCAGGTTTGACCTGGACTGTTCGTTGACCACTGACGTCATCCAGACGTAATGCTGATGTAATAATTTATTTACTGGAATTATTTTTATACAGGAAATTCCAGGAAATACCACAAACTTCAAAAAATCATAGAAATTAATCTGTAGCTCCAAATACAAAGTGTTATATATCAAAAATGATCAGAAAAATCCAATCTATCCATCTGTACTTGTTTCATGCATGTTTAAGCAAGTTAACCTGCTGTTTAGTGCAGAATCAGATAAAGCACTTTAAAGGGCCACATATGAGCTGGAAACTTGAATCTTTGGTTTGAACTAGTTCAAACCCATCTGGTCTTAGTTGCATTAGCCCAATACACTCATTTTGCCATGTCTCATGCATGCATCATATTGTTGCATATTGTTTGGTGATGTTGTGTATCGGTGCTCTTTGCGGCAGGTTCTGCCTCCGAGGAGTACCATGATTACCCTAACGAAGAACAATACCAGTGCACCGACCCATCAGGCAAGCAACCAACCATTTGATCATATCGATACAATCCCATGTTCTTGCTTCTGCTCTCTTTTACTGCATTAAGACAACGCGTTTCAAACTGCTGTGTGCTACGGTAGTTGAACCCATTTCCTCTGCATGACCTGTCATTGCCACAGTAACTAGATGAAACCCACTAGCATGTGTACGAGTTGATTGAGCCATATGTATGTGTTGTTCCTACCTTGCTATGCCTGCTATGCTTAGAGTCGTGTCAGGTCTGGTTCATCTGGGTGATGGGCTAGAGTGAAATGATCATGTCGGTAATGAGAGTGATGTGTTGAACACGATTTGGTAAAGGTATCGATGAGAGGCCATGTAGGAGTACATGGTGGGTTGTTTCATTGAAGCCGTCCTTAAGCACTGAGATCTGTATGTGTGATTTAAGAATCAGCTACTACCATGCATTGGGCCCGAAACCAATGGACCCTCTCGGCTTCTTATTCACCCTAGTCCTCTGTCCAGGAGTTGCAAGTAGTTTCTGGTGTTTGTAGCCTACTGGAGGCCGTGGACAGGGCTGACCGCGGGGTGGGCTGTGATGCGGTAGGTACGTGGCATGGTGTACCGGATACCCGTTAGGTATCTCGGGAACCCTGTACACATCGTTCGGGGCCGTATGTGGAAACCTCGGCCGGACTCCCTGCGGATGGAACCTGGATAGGCGATAAACCTGGACTAGAGACTTAGGTGTTTAGGTAGGTCGTGGCTAACACCCACGTTGGGCTTCCGCTTGAAGGTTGCCGAGTACATGTCGTGTAAACGGCGGTAAGTGGTGAGAGCGTGTATGAAGAAGTACACCCCTGCAGGGTTAACATCATCTATTCGAATAGCCGCGTCCGCGGTAAAGGACTACTTGGTTGCCTATACAGTTCATAGACAAGTAAATGGATACTACTAAAAATCTCAAGATAAGCGTGAGTGCCGAGGATGGCTCTTCCGTAGGATGACGGAGGTGGATCCTCAGTGGTGTATTGAGTTGGTGTGTAGTGGACTCGAGTGCGCAAAACCATTTCAAGTTGTTGTCTCGTAGGATAGCTTAGCCTAGAGTCAAAGCTAGCTTGCTGCAATAACCCACCAACCCTTCTTGATAATGTGCATGTATGTAGGATCTGATGTAAGTCTTGTTGAGTACCTTTGTACTCATGTTGCTTTAATTTACTTTTTTCAGAAGACGCTGCAACCCCTTCTGATGGGTTCTTCATAGACGTTGACATCGATGAGTAGACTGGGACCCAGGTGGTGATCCTGAGCTTGTGAAGGACCATGTAGTATAGCCAGGCTTCCCCAAGCCTCTTTTATTTTACTAGTTGTCTGTACTCAGACAAGTTACTTCCGCTGTTGGCTTGTATGTCTGTATGACTTGAATGCTGGGTCGTGTGACCCGTACTTGTGTGTATGCTATGTATGGCTCTCTGAGCCTTTAAATAAAGTACTTGTGTCGTAGAGTCATGTTGTGATGCCTTGTTGTATTTGCACATATCGAGCATATTGTGTGTATGATTGAAATGCTTGGTATGTGTGGGATCTGACTATCTAGTTGTTTATCCTTAGTAGCCTCTCTTACCGAGAAATGTCTCCTAGTGTTTCCACTGAGCCTTGGTAGCTTGCTACTGCTCCGGAACACTTAGGCTGGCCGGCATGTGTCCTTCTTCGTTCCTGTGTCTGTCCCTTCGGGGAAATGTCACGCGATGGATACCGGAGTCCTGTTAGCCCGCTACAGCCCGGTTTACCGGAGTCCTGCTAGCCCAGTGCTATAGCCCGGATTCACTTGCTGATGACCGACATGTTCAATGCTGGGTCATGGGTGCCTGTCCCTGTAAGTTTGTGCCACTTTGGGTTTACGACTAGCCATGTCAGCCCGGGCTCCTTACCATATGGATGCTAGCGACACTATCATATACGTGTGCCAAAAGGCGCAAACGGTCCCGGGCAAAGGTAAGGCGACACCCGTGGGAATACCGTGCGTGAGGCCGCAAAGTGATATGAGGTGTTACATGCTAGATCGATGTGACATTGAGTCGGGGTCCTGACACTAGCGGTATAGTACTTGCCCGAGATTCAATCGTCGGTATCCCGATACCTTGTTCAATCTCGTTACCGGCAAGTCTCTTTACTCGTTTCGTAACACATCATCCCGTGATCAACCCCTTGGTCACATTGTGCACATTATGATGATGTCCTACCGAGTGGGCCCAGAGATACCTCTCCGTCACACGGAGTGACAAATCCCAGTCTCGATTCGTGCCAACCCAACAGACACTTTCGGAGATACCCGTAGTGCACCTTTATAGCCACCCAGTTACGTTGTGACGTTTGGTACACCCAAAGCATTCCTACGGTATCCGGGAGTTGCACAATCTCATGGTCTAAGGAAATGATACTTGACATTAGAAAAGCTATAGCATATGAACTACACGATCTTTGTGCTAGCTTAGGATTGGGTCTTGTCCATCACATCATTCTCCTAATGATGTGATCCCGTTATCAACGACATCCAATGTCCATGGTCAGGAAACTGTAACCATCTATTGATCAACGAGCTAGTCAACTAGAGGCTTACTAGGGACATGGTGTTGTCTATGTATCCACACATGTATCTAAGTTTCCTATCAATACAATTATAGCATGGATAATAAACGATTATCATGAACAAGGAAATATAATAATAATAACTAATTTATTATTGCCTCTAGGGCATATTTCCAACACCACACACACCTCCATGTATCTCTGCCAACAGCTCTAGTCTATCCTCCCGATTGATCCATTTCAGCCTCACACCATTTGGCATATTTCTGTATAGGGTGTTATCCACAAACTGATACATACTCGATTAGCGGGCTACTTTCTCAGATTCCACTAGATCATCGGGAAGTTCTCCTGTCTATAGGAATTGGACTATATGATGTGCCCACATCGGAGCTTGTGGATCGACGATGAGGACCAAAGGCATCTCCTCAGCTGCGGGAGCGCTGGCCTTGGCAACAAGAACATGGCGTTTCACTGGAGGACGCGGGTCACCAACCAACATAGGGTTCTCCCCGGCGACCTTCTCGCTAGCGGCTTCATGGAGCTCTGCCGGGAAATGTTTGCCGGTGTTTAGTTTTCTCCTCTTTCTAGCCAATGCTGACGGGGAAACCGATGGTTGAGTTAGGTGAAGCACAAAAGTTCCTGGTTCCACCATAAGCTTCTGTGCAGCACACTTTGACAAATGATCAGCAATGCTGTTTTCCGCACAAGGCACATGCTTTGTTTGTAAACCGTCAAAATGTTCTTCCAGTTTCCTCACCTATTCCACATATGCCTCCATCAGCGGGCTATGGTAATACTTGTTTACCTGCTTCACGACAAGTTGAGAATCGCCACGAATGATTAGTTTCTTTATTCCCAACTCTATTGCAATCCTGAGTCCGGCAAGTAGTCCCTCATATTCTGATGTGTTACCAGTTGCCTCTTCTCTAGGGAAGTGCATCTGGACAACATACTTGAGGTGCTCTCCGGTGGGTGCAACAAGAAGCACTCCAGCCCCGGCGCCTTGCAATGAAAAAGCTCCATCAAAGTACATTACCCACTCCTTGGGGGTTTCCTTGCCGG
Organism: Triticum aestivum; assembly: GCF_018294505.1. Taxonomy (NCBI): domain Eukaryota; kingdom Viridiplantae; phylum Streptophyta; class Magnoliopsida; order Poales; family Poaceae; genus Triticum; species Triticum aestivum. The sequence continues at coordinate 577,041,175 of NC_057807.1, read as the reverse complement.
GAAGAACTGTTTCCAGCACTTCTTCATCAGGTGTTGGCGTCCACTCTGCAATGAATGCTGCCAGTGCTCTGCTTTGGATAGTTGCCGTGCTTTCAAACTTCAAGTCAAAGCTCGATAATTCCAATGCCCACTCCATTATCCTACCAGTAGCCTTGGGGTTCCTTAGGATACGCTGCAATGAAAGGCGAGTCACTACAGTGATCTCGTGAGCTTGGAAGTAATGGCGCAGCTTCCTCGAGGCCATGAGAAGGGCGAAGATCAATTTTTGCACACCAAAGTACCTTGACCTAGCCCCTATAAAAGAGAGCTGACAAAGTAAACCGGTCACTGCACCATTTTCTTCCTTGCTAACACCCTTTGATTATCGTCTTTTGCTTGTGGCCCCCCTTTGTTATCTGCATTAGGACTTGCCGGGGATAGGTTTTGCCTATAACTATGTGGCTCGGTTGCATTGGTTTCTTCACTATCCACTTCCCTCACTGCCACCAACGCAGCACTAACCACTTGGTTGGTTGTCGCTAGGTATAGCAGCAACGGTTCCTGTGGCCTAGGCACAACCAAAGTTGGAGTAGATGAATGGTAACTTTTCAAGTCTCGTTGTGTAGCCTCTGCTCCCGGAGTCCATTTCATAGGGTCGGCCTTCTTCAAAATTTTGAAGAACGGCAGGGCGCGCTCGGTGGACTTTGAAATGAACATACTCAGTTTGACAACACAATAAGCCAGACGCCTCACATCCTTGATGGTTTTCGGGGCTTGGATCTGTTCTATTGCTTTGATCTTGTCGGGATTGGCTTCTATCCCTCTCTGAGACACAAAAATCCAAGGAGCTTGCCGGACAGAACGCCAAACACACATTTCTCTAGATTGAGCGTCAAGTTGATCTTTTGCAGATTTTCAAAGGTTTCTTCCAAATCTTCGATAAGTGTGGACTTGTCCTTGGTTCTGACCACTATATCATCTATGTAAGCTTCTATGTTTCTGTGTAGGTGGGGCTCAAAACCAATCTGCACAGCTCTTGCAAATGTAGAACCAGCGCTTTTTAGCCTGAAAGGCATCCGTACAAAGCAGTATGTGCCACATGGGGTAATAAATGCGGTTTTCTCTTTGTCCTCCTTAGCCATGAAGATCTGATGGTAACCGGAATATGCATCGAGGAAGGAGAGCAAATCACATCCTGAAGTGGAATCGATAATCTGATCAATGCGCGACAAGGGGAAAGGATCCTTTGGACATGCCTTGTTCAGGTCAGTGAAGTCAATACAAAGTCTCCACTTCCCACTTGCCTTGCGCATCCCAACTGGATTTGCTAACAGGGTTGGATGCCACACTCCTTTGACCAACCCTGCCGCTTCAAGTTTCTTAATCTCCTCGACAATGAATTTTTTCTGCTCTAAGGCTTGCTTTCTAACCTTTTTCTTGATGGGACATGCGCGAGGACAGTCAGTAAGGTGGTGCTCGAATACCTCCCTGGGAACACCGGGGATGTCAGATGACTGCCATGCAAACACATCGACATTCGACCGTAGGAAGGCAATGAGCGTGCTTTCCTATTTGTCATCAAGGGTGGCACTAATGGCGAAGGTACCATCAGTGCCATCCTGCCTCACTGGGACCTTCTTCATTGTAGGAGGAGCAGCCTTAGATTTCTTATTAGCCTAACTCTCCGGCAAGTCGCTGCCGGGCGCGACGCACTCCAAAGAGGCATGCTTCCCAGGGTCCTTGTCGGTGTCCTTGCCAGCTTTCTTAACCTTCTTTTCTTCCTCAGTGGGAGCTAAGGCTTTGATAGCCTCAGTTGCTGCCACATCTCTGTACATCTTGTCGATGCATATGCCTGCATCCCTCTTATCTGACAGGATGGAAATGACTCCCATATGGCCATTAGCACAATTGACATTAACAGAATTTATAGTGACATCATTGCAATCATGCTTTTCATTCGAGGAGCCATCATGAATCACTTTATAAATTTCTTTTTTTAACACTTCATCACAATTTTCAGATTCATGATTTTCAAGTAAAACTTCATAGAGATAATCAAGTGCACTCAACTCACTAGCAATTGGTTTAATATAATTAGATCTTTTGAAAAGATTCTCAAGTGGATGATGATCCATATGTCTCTACTTTTCCTTTCCTTTTCTATTTTTGAGTGTTGACATGAAGGGAAAAAAGCAAGCAAATGAGCACACAATTTTTTTGTGT
>NC_057807.1:577017327-577038611 GCF_018294505.1 Triticum aestivum | reverse complement strand
ATGAGAGGCAAATGACAAATAAAGTAAATGCAAGGAGTGAAAGTTTATGCGATGGTACTTGGTAGATGTTGATGATGTCTCCCCGGCAACGACGCCAGAAATTGGCAAGTTGACGGGAGACTATCTTGATGTGAATCCTCCCTGGCAACGGCGCCAAAAATTCTTCCTGCAACCTAGGAGATGTGTTGGGATTTCCCGAAGAGGAGAGGATGATGTAGTACAATAGAGATAAGTATTTCTCTCAGTTAAGAACCAAGGTTATCAATCCAGTAGGAGAAACACACAACACCTCGTTAGCAGTACCTACACACAAAATAACAAATACTTGCACCCAATGCAAACAAGTGGTTGTCAATCCCTTGGTGGTTAATTGCAAGGATCAAATCTCGTAGTGATAGATAGATAGATAAACAAAAACAAAAAATAAAATAAAGTAAATAAAATTACAGCAAGGTATTTTTTGGATTTTAATATATAATAAAGATAGACCCGGGGGGCATAGTTTTCACTAGAGGCTTCTCTCTTGAACATAGCATATGGTGGGTAAACAAATTACTGTTGCGAAATTGATAGAGAAGCGAATAATCATGATGATATACAAGGCAATGATCATGTATATAGGCATCACGTCCGAGACAAGTAGAATGACTCCTACCTGCATCTACTACTATTACTCCACACATCAACCGCTATCTAGCATGCATCTAGAGTATTAAGTTCATAAAGAACGGATTAACGACCTAAGGAAGATGACATGATGTAGACAAAGTAAATCCAATCAATATGAATAAACCCCATAGTTTTATCCTTGATGGCAACGATACAAGTACGTGTCATGTCCCCTTCTCTCACTGGGATTGAGCGCCACAAGATCGAACCCATCACAAAGCACCTCTCCCATTGCAAGATAAATCTATTTAGTTGGCCAAACCAAATCAATAGATTAGAAAGAAATACAAAGCTATAATAATCATACATAAAAGAGTTCAGAGAAGACTCAAATAATATTCACGGATAATCTAATCACAAAACCACAATTCATTGGATCCCAACAAACACACCGCAAAAAGAATTACATCAAATAGATCTCTAAGAACATCGATGAGAACATTGTATTGAAGATCAAAGAGAGAGAAGAAGCCATCTAACTACTAGCTATGGACCCTGATACGTCCATTTTGCATCATGCTTTTATATCAATATTTATTGCATTATGGGCTGTTACTACACATTATGTCACAATACTTATGCCTTTTCTCTCTTATTTTACAAGGTTTACATGAAGAGGGAGAATGCCGGCAGCTGGAATTCTGGGCTGGAAAAGGAGCAAATATTAGAGACCTATTCTTCACAACTCCAAAAGTCCTAAAACTCCATGAAAGTAAGTTTTAGAATATATTAAAATATTGGGCGAAGAAAGCACCAGAGAGGGGCCACCCAGCAGCCATAAGGGTGTAGGGTGCGCCCCTACCTCATGGGCCACCTGGCAGGCCCCCGATGCCCATCTTCTATTATATGGTGTCTTTTGCCCTGGAAAAAATCATAAGGAAGCTTTCAGGATGAAGTGCCACCGTCTCGAGACAAAACCTGGGCAGAACCAATCTAGGGCTCCGGCGGAGCTGTTCTGCCAGAGAAACATCCCTCCAGGAGGGAGAATTCGTCGCCATCGTCATCACCATCGATCCTCTCATCAAGAGGGGGTCAATCTCCATCAACATCTTCACCAGCCCCATCTCCTCTCAAACCCTAGTTCAACTCTTGTATCTGATCTTTGTCTCAAACCTCAAATTGGTACATGTGGGTAGGGCTGGGCATATAACCCGAAAACCGATGTTCCGAACTGAATTAACCGTCACCGAAGCCGAATACACCGAAATCGAGTACTTCGGTGGTAAGTTCGGTTTGCATAAGTTGAAAACCGAACTAAGTTCGGTGAATTCGGGTTTATCCATCGGGTACCCGAGCGGACCGAAAACCGAGTAAACAGAGGTCCGACCTGCGCACCTGTTACTACTCTAATGTGAACATGGACTCTATTTTCTAGCCCCACGCCTGCATCAGGAAGAGACGAACATAACCCAGTGAACAGCTGCTGCCGCTATAAATTTTGTATAAAAAAGAGAAGTAACCTCTGCTTAATTTTTTGTGCATGGAGTACTTTATCTAGTTAGCCGCCGGCTGCCAGCGCTAATTGTACAGAGTAATAAAGTTTCGCTCGGAATAATAAGACGGAATAGCCAAGGAGACTAGCCTTTAGTAGTAGCTAGCTAGTAGGCATGAGCTACACGCACTGTACATTCAGAATAAAGTAGCGACTGCTGCTACTACAGGTAAAACGTAGGGATTCCAGTACATCTCGGTGCTGTTCGGTGGAACCGACGATCGAACCGGAATTTCGGTACACAAAATATTCGGTTAGATAATCTTTTATTGACCGATCGGTCAGTATTCTAAAAAAACCGAAATCTTAAATATACCGAAGAACCGACCCGAACGGTTCGGGGGAACCGAATGCCCAGCCCTACCTGTGGGTTGCTAGTAGTGTTGATTACTCCTTGTAGTTGATCCTAGTTGGTTTATTTGGTGGAAGATCATATGTTCAGATCTGATACGTCTCCAACGTATCTATAATTTTTTATTGTTCCATGCTATTATATTATCTGTTTTGGATGTTTAATGGGCTTTAATATGATCTTTTATATTATTTTTGGGACTAACCTATTAACCGAAGGCCTAGTGCCAGTTTCTGTTTTTTTGCCTATTTTAGTATTTTGTAGAAAAGGAATATCGAACGGAGACCAAAAGTAATGAAACCTTCGCGAGGATCTTTCTTGGACCAAAAGCAATCCAGAAGACTTGGAGTTGAAGTCTGGGACTCTATGAGGAAGCTAAGAGGCAGGAGGGCGCCCCCATCCTCGTGGGCTCCTTGTAGCTCTACCGACGTACTTCTTTCACCTATATAGACTCTTATACCCTAGAAACATCAGGGGGAGCCACGAAGCCACTTTTCCTCCACCGCAACCTTCTCTACCTGTGAGATCCCATCTTGGGGCCTTTTCTGGCAATCTGTCGAAGGGGGAATCGATCATGGAGGGCTCTACATCAACACCATTGCCTCTCCGACGAACGTGAGTAGTTTACCCTAGACCTTCGGGTCCATAGTTATTAGCTAGATGGCTTCTTCTCTCTCTTTGATTCTCAATACAAAGTTCTCCTCGATGTTCTTGGAGATCTATTCGATGTAATACTCTATTGCGGTGTGTTTGCCAAGATCCGATGAATTGTGGATTTATGAATTTGATTATCTATGAATATTATTTGATTCTTCTTTGAATTCTTATATGCATGATTTGATATCTTTGCAAGTCTCTTCGAATTATCGGTTTAGTTTGGCCTACTAGATTGATCTTTCTTGCAATGGGAGAAGTGCTTAGCTTTGGGTTCAATCTTGTGGTGTCCTTTCCCAATGAAAGCAGGGGCAGCAAGGCACGTATTGTATTGTTGCCATCGAGGACAAAAAGATGTGGTTTATATCATATTGTTTGAGTTTATCCCTCTACATCATGTCATCTTGCTTAATGCATTACTCCGTTCTTATGAACCTAATACTCTAGATGCATGCTGGATAGCGGCCGATGTGTGGAGTAATAGTAGTAGATGCAGAATCGTTTCGGTCTACTGGACATGGACGTGATGCCTATGTTCATGATCATTGCTTTAGATGTCTTCATAATTATGCGCTCTTCTATCAATTGCTCAACAGTAATCTCTTCACCCACCGTAATACATGCTATCTTGAGAGAAGCTACTGGTGAAACCTATGGCCCCCAGGTCTCTTTTCCATTATATTGAATCTATTAGTTTCCCGTCAACTTGCCAATTTCTATCGCCGGTCCTTTTTATTGCAATCTTTACTTTCTAATCTATACAACAAAAATACCAAAAATATTTACTTTACTATCCTTATTAGATCTCACTTTTGCGAGTGACGTGAAGGGATTAACAACCCCTTTATCGCGTTGGTTGCAAGGTTCTTGATTGTTTGTGTAGGTACTAGGTGACTTGTGTGTTGTCTCCTACTGGATTGATACCTTGGTTCTCAAAAGCTGAGGGAAATACTTACGCTACTTTGCTGCATCACCCATTCCTCTTCAAGGGAAAACCAACGCATGCTCAAGAGGTAGCAAGAAGGATTTCTGGCACCGTTGTCGGGGAGATCTACGCCAAGTCAAGACACACCAAGTACCCATCATAAACTCTTCTCCCTCGCATTACATTATTTTCCATTCGCCTCTCGTTTTCCTCTCCCCCGCTTCTAAAATGATTTTCGAAAACCTTTGCCTTTTCTTCGCCCTTCTTCCATTCATCTCTTCTCGCTTACTTCTTGTGTGTTTGCATGGTAGATCCCTTGATTTGCCTTCATGGCTAGTCCTCCTATCGTTGTTAGTACTCCCGATAATGAAGTTCTCAATTTTAAACAAAGGGAGGGAGAAAATCTAAAAGATGCTTGGTATAGAATTTGCAATGCTCAAAATAGATCTGCTAGGAAGCAATCTACTTCCGTTCTTCTTCGCAATATGTAGGCATTACTCCTTGGAATAAACATGTTCTTGACACCATTATCGGAGGGAATTTTTTGGGAAGCCACACTTTTGATTCTTATAATGCCATGATAGATTTATTAGGACCACCACCTCTTTTGGTCAATGGAACTATTTTAACCTTGGAACATGTGATGCAAAGGCTTGATATTATTGAAAATAAAATTTCCACTGTTGAGTTAATAGAAAATTTGGATAAAAAGATCCACAACCAAGTTACCCAAGATGGATCTAAGGTAGGAGTTACTCTAAAAAATCTTAGGGAAAAGGAACCCATAGTTAATGAAAGGATAGATCAAGGTTCTACTAGAATTGATAAACTCGAAGATATTGTTACCAACTTGGGTTCCGCTTTTTCTGCCATTAAAAATCCCTCACATCCTCCTCCTAACAAAGTTGCCAAGTTTATCTATGTTCCTAAGAATAAGGGTGAATCTTCTAGTAAGGAAAATGAAGATCTCAAGTCAATAAGTATTCACCCCAATTTTTTGATATCATTAAGGAACCTTATGCCACAAATGAATTTCTAGATTTCTTGCCTAGGAGTTTGATCATTAACAAACCAAAGAACCTCCTAAGGGTTATGTGTGTTCAATTAAAGAATTGCATACCAAAGATGGCAATACCTAGATCTATTCTTGTTTTTATGCCTAGCTAGGGGCGTTAAACGATAGCGCTTGTTGGGAGGCAACCCAATTTTATTTTTGTTCTTTACTTTTTGCTCCTGTTTAGTAATAAGTAATTCATCTAGCTTGTGGTTTTATGTTTTAATTAGCGTTTGTGCCAAGTAGAACCTTTGGGAAGACTTGGGTGAAGTCTTTGCGATCTTGCTGTAAAAAAACAGAAACTTTTGCGCTCACAAGAATAGCTGTCATTTTTTTACTGGAAAGTGATTTTAGGTTGATTCTTTTTGCAGATTATCAATAGACAAATTCCTCACGTACAGCAATTTATTTAATAATTTTTATAGTTACAGAAGTATTCGAAAGTAATAGATTGCTACAAACTGTTCTGTTTTTGACAGATTCTGTTTTTCTTGTGTTGTTTGCTTATTTTGATGAATCTATGAGTAGTATCGGGGGGTATGAACCATAGAGAAGTTGAAATACAGTAGGTTTAACACCAATATAAATAAAGAATGAGTTAATTACAGTACCTTAAAGCGGTGGTTTATTTTCTTATACTAACGGAGCTCATGAGATTTTCTGTTGAAGTTTTGTGTTGTGAAGTTTTCAAGTTTTTGGGTAAAGATTTGATGAATTTTGGAATAAGGAGTGGCAAGAGCCTAAGCTTGGGGATGCGCAAGGCACCCCAAGATAATTTAAGGACAACCAAAAGCCTAAGCTTGGGGATGCCCCGGAAGGCATCCCCTCTTTCGTCTTCGTCTATCGGTAACTTTACTTGAGGCTATATTTTTATTCACCACATGATATGTGTTTTGCTTGGAACGTATTGTATGATTTGAGTCTTTGCTTTTTATTTTACCACAATCATCCTTGCTGTACACACCTTTTGGGAGAGACACACATGAATCGGAATTTATTAGAATACTCTATGTGCTTCACTTATATCTTAGAGATAGACAATTTTGCTCTAGTGCTTCACTTATATCTTTTTAGAGCACGGTGGTGGTTTTATTTTATTGAAATTATTGATATCTCATGCTTCACTTATATTATTTTGATAGTCTTTTAGAACAGCATGGTAATTTGCTTTGGTTATAAAATTAGTCCTAATATGATGGGCATCCAAGATGGGTATAATAAAAACTTTCATATAAAGTGCATTGAATACTATGAGAAGTTTGATGCTTGATGATTGTTTTGAGGTATGAGGATGGTGATATTTGGGACATGCTAGTTGATTAGTTGTGAATTTGAGGAATACTTGTGTTAAAGTTTGTGATTCCCGTAGCATGCACGTATGGTGAACCGTTATGTGATGAAGTTAGAGCATGACTTATTTATTGATTGCCTTCCTTATGTGCGGAGGTCGGGATCGCGCGATGGTTAACTCCTACCAACCCTTCCCCTAGGAGCATGCGTGTAGTACTTTGTCTTGATTACTTGTAGATTTTTGCAATAAGTATGTGAGTTCTTTATGACTAATGTTGGGTCCATGGATTATACGCACTCTGACCCTTCCACCATTAATAGCCTCTCTAGTACCGTGCAACTTTCGCCGGTACCATACACCCACCATATACCTTCCTCAAAACAGCCACCATACCTACCTATTATGGAATTTCCATAGCCATTCCGAGATATATTGCCATGCAACTTTCCATCGTTCTGTTTATTATGACACGCTCCATCATTGTCATATTGCTAGCATGATCATGTAGTTGACATCGTATTTGTGGCAAAGCCACCGTTCATAATTTTTTTCATACATGTCACTCTTGAATCATTGCACATCCCGGTACACCGCCGGAGGCGTTCACATAGAGTCATATTTTGTTCTAAGTATCGAGTTGTAATTCTTGAGTTGTAAGTAAATAAAAGTGTGATGATCTTCATTATTAGAGCATTGTCCCATGTGAGGAAAGGATGATGGAGACTATGATTCCCCCACAGGTCGAGATGAGACTTCGGACTAAAAAAAAGAGGCCATAAAAAAGAGAAAAGGCCCAAATAAAAAATGAGAGAAAAAGAGAGAAGGGACAATGCTACTATCCTTTTACCACACTTGTGCTTCAAAGTAGCACCATGATCTTCATGATAGAGAGTGTCCTATGTTGTCACTTTCATATATTAGTGGGAATTTTTCATTATAGAACTTGGATTGTATATTCCAATGATGGGATTCCTCAAAATGCCCTAGGTCTTTGTGAGCAAGCAAGTTGGATGCACACCCACTTAGTTTCTTTTGTTGAGCTTTGATAAACTTATAGCTCTAGTGCATCCATTGCATGGCAATCCCTACTCACTCACATTGATATCTATTGATGGGCATCTCCATAGCCCGTTGATACGCCTATTTGATGTGAGACTATCTTCTCCTTTTTGTATTCTCTACAACCACCATTCTATTCCACCTATAGTGCTATGTCCATGGCTCACGCTCATGTATTGCATGAAGATTGAACAAGTTTGAAAATACGTAAGTATGAAACAATTGCTTGGCTAAAACCGGGGTTGTGCATGATTAAATACTTTGTGTGATGAAGATAGAGCATAGCCAGACTATATGATTTTGTAGGGATAGCTTTCTTTGGCCATGTTATTTTGAGAAGACACAATGGCTTTGTTAGTATGTGATAACCCACAAGTGTAGGGGATCGCAACAGCTTTCGAGGGTAGAGTATTCAACCCAAATTTATTGATTTGACACAAGGGGAGCCAAAGAATATTATTGAGTATTAGCAGTTGAATTGTCAATTCAACCACACCTAGATAACTTAATATGTGCAGCAAGGTATTTAGTAGCAAAGTAGTATGATAATAAAGGTAACAGTGACAAAAGTAATATTTTTGGGTTTTGTAGTAATTGTAACAATAGCAACGGAAAAGTAAATAAGCGAAGCACAAGATGTGAAAAGCTCGTAGGCATTGGATCAGTGATGGATAATTATGTCGGATGTGATTCCTCATGTAATAGCTATAACATAGGGTGACATAGAACTAGCTCCAATTCATCAATGTAATGTAGGCATGTATTCCGAATATAGTCATACGTGCTTATGGAAAAGAACTTGCATGACATTTTTTGTCCTACCCTCCCGTGGCAGCGGGGTCCTAGTGGAAACTAAGGGATATTAAGGCCTCCTTTTAATAGAGAACCGGAACAAAGCATTAGCACATAGTGAATACATGAACTCCTCAAACTACGGTAATCACCGAGAAGTATCCTGATTATTGTCACTTCGGGGTTGTCGGATCATAACACATAATAGGTGACTATAGACTTGCAGGATAGGATCAAGAACACACATATATTCATGAAAACATAATAGGTTCAGATCTGAAATCATGGCACTCGGGCCCTAGTGACAAGCATTAAGCATAGCAAAGTCATAGCAACATCAATCTCAGAACATAGTGGATACTAGGGATCAAACCCTAACAAAACTAACTTGATTACATGGCAAATCTCATCCAACCCATCACCGTCCAGCAAGCCTACGATGGAATTACTCACGCACGATGGTGAGCATCATGAAATTGGTGATGGAGGATGGTTGATGATGACAACGGCGACGAATCCCCCTGTTCGGAGCACCGAACGGACTCCAGATCAGCCCTCCCGAGAGAGATTAGGGCTTGGCGGCGGCTCCGTATCATAAAACGTGATGAAACTTCCTCTCTGTTTTTTTTCTCCGCGAGACGGAATATATGGAGTTGGAGTTGAGGTCGGCGGAGCCTTAGGGGGCCCACGAGATAGGGGCACGCCCAGGGGGGTGGGCGCGCCCCCACCCTCGTGGACAGGGTGTGGCCCCCTTGGTCTTGATTCTTTCGCCAGTATTTTTTATATTTTCCGAAACTTGCCTCCGAGGATTTTCAGGACATTCCGGGAACTTTTGTTTTCTACACATAAAACAACATCATGGCAGTTCTGCTAAAAACAGCGTCAGTCCGGGTTAGTTTCATTCAAATCATGCAAGTTAGAGTCCAAAACAAGGGCAAAAGTGTTTGGAAAAGTAGATACGTTGGAGATGTATCAGTATGCTTGAAGTATTATTGTTTTTGTGCCAATATTAAACTTTTGTCTTGAATCTTTCAGATCTGAACATTCATGCCACAATAAAGAAAATTACATTGAGAAATATGCTAGGTAGCATTCCACATCAAAAATTCTATTTTTATCATTTACCTACTCGAGGACGAGCAGGAATTAAGCTTGGGGATGCTTGATACGTCTCCAACGTATCCATAATTTTTTATTGTTCCATGCTATTATATTATCTGTTTTGGATGTTTAATGGGCTTTAATATGCTCTTTATATTATTTTTGGGACTAACCTATTAACTGGAGGCCCAGTGCCAGTTTCTGTTTTTTGTGTGCCTATTTTAGTGTTTTGCAGAAAAGGAATATCAAACGGAGTCCAAACGGAATGAAACCTTCGCGAGGATCTTTCTTGGACCAAAAGCAATCCAGAAGACTTGGAGTTGAAGTCTGGGACTCTACGAGGAAGCCATGAGGCAGGAGGGCACGCCCAGGGGGGTTGGCGGGCCCCCACCCTCATGGGTCCCTCGTAGCTCCACCGACGTACTTCTTTCACCTATATATACTCTTATACCCTAGAAACATCAGGGGGAGCCACGAAACCACTTTTCCACCACCGCAACATTCTGTACCCGTAAGATCCCATCTTGGGGCCTTTTCTGGCAATCTGCCGGAGGGGTAATCGTTCATGGAGGGCTTCTACATCAACACCATTGCCTCTCCGATGAAGCGTGAGTAGTTTACCTTAGACCTTCGGGTCCATAGTTATTAGCTAGATGGCTTCTTCTCTCTCTTTGATTCTCGATACAAAGTTCTTCTCGATGTTCTTGGAGATCTATTCGATGTAATACTCTTTTGTGGTGTGTTTGCCGAGATCCGATGAATTATGGATTTATGTACTTGATTATCTATGAATATTATTTGATTCTTCTCTGAATTCTTATATGCATGATTTGATATCTTTGCAAGTCTCTTCGAATTATCGATTTAGTTTGGCCTACTATATTGATCTTTCTTGCAATGGGAGAAGTGCTTAGCTTTGTGTTCAATCTTGCGGTGTCCTTTCCCAGTGATAGTAGGGGCAGCAAGGCGCGTATTGTATTGTTGCCGTCAAGGATAAAAAGATGGGGTTTATATCATATTGTTTGAGTTTATCCCTCTACATCATGGCATGTTGCTTAATGCATTACTCCGTTCTTATGAACTTAATACTCTAGATGTGTGGAGTAATAGTAGTAGATGCAGAATCGTTTTGGTCTACTTGACACGGACGTGATGCATATGTTCATGATCATTGCTTTAGATGTCTTCATAATTATGCGCTCTTCAATCAATTGCTCGGCAGTAATTTGTTCACCCACCATAATACATGCTATCTTGAGATAAGCCACTAATGAAACCTATAGCCCCCGGGTCTCTTTTCCATTATATTGAATCTATTAGTTTCCCATCAACTTGCCAATTTCTATCGCCGTTCCTTTTTATTTCAATCTTTACTTTCTAATCTATACAACAAAAATACCAAAAATATTTACTTTACTATCTTTATTAGATCTCACTTTTGCGAGTGACCGTGAAGGGATTGACAACCCCTTTATGACGTTGGTTGCAAGGTTCTTGATTGTTTGTGTAGGTACTAGGTGACTTGTGTGTCGTCTCCTACTGGATTGATACCTTGGTTCTCAAAAACTGAGGGGCATACTTACGCTACTTTGATGCATCATCCTTTCCTCTTCAAGTGAAAACCAACGCATGCTCAAGAGGTAGCAAGATCCTTAATGCTATTCAATACCCCTCTAATTATGGACATGAATATGATTTGTGAGTAGTTACGTTTGTTCCTGAGGACATGGGAGAAGTCTTGTTATAAGTAATCTTGTGAATTTGGTATTTATTCGATATTTTGATGAGATGTATGTTGTCTCTCCTCTAGTGGTGTTATGTGAATGTCGACTACATGGCACTTCACCATGATTTGGGCCTAGGGGAAGGCATTGGGAAGTAATAAGTAGATGATGGGTTTCTAGAGTGACAGAAGCTTAAACCCTAGTTTATGCATTGCTTCGTAAGGGGCTGATTTGGATCCATATGTTTCATGCTATGGTTAGATTTACCTTAATTCTTCTTTTGTAGTTGCGGATGCTTGCGAGAGGGGTTAATCATAAGTGGGATGCTTGTCCAAGGAAGGGCAGTACCCAACCACCAGTCCACCCACATATCAAATTATTAAAGTAATGAACACGAATCACATGAGATGATGAAAACTAGCTTAACAGTAATTCCCATGTGTCCTCGGGAGCACTTTGCTTTATATAAGAGTTTGTCCAGGCTTGTCCTTTGCTAAAAAAAGGATTGTATCACCTTGCTGCACCTTTGTTACTTTGTTACTTGTTACCCGTTACGAATTACCTTATCACAAAACTATCTGTTACCAATAATTTCAGTGCTTGCAGAGAATACCTTACTGAAAACCGCTTGTCATTTCCTTCTGCTCGTCGTTGGGTTCAACACTCTTACTTATCGAAAGGACTACGATAGATCCCCTATACTTGTGGGTCATCAGACCCGTAGGTCTGTGATAAGCTACTCACACATCATTGGAAGGGCAGCAAGGTTGACGTAAAAGTCCTCCGTGATCGATTCCCCCTCCGGCAGAGTACCGAAAAAGGCATCCAGATGGGTTCTCGCAAGAACGGAAACTTGCGACGGCGGAAAAAGTGTTTTGGGTGGCTCTCTGTTAGTTTCCCAATTTTAGAGAATTTATAGAGGCGGAATTAGGTCAAATGGAGCAAGGTGGGCCCATGAGTCACCACCGCGCGCCATGGTGGCTCGTGGCCACCTCCTTCGCCTTCTGATTTTCTACTGAAGCTTCTAGTGTCTCTTCTGTCTAGAAAAAATCGTCAAAATGTTTCGTGGCATTTGGATTTTGTTTGGTACTGATTTCCAGGAAAACCAAAAACAGGCAAAAAACATCAAGTGTTAGTAGGATGGGAGTGATGAGAATATATTTGTGGAATTATTTCACTAATATTCGGAATAGTTCCGAGTGGATCCAAAAGCGTTTCAGGGTCACGGGAAGGCTTTTGGAACTTATCGGGCAATACCGGGTATTCCCGATAATTAATATATAGATAGAAAATATTTTCGATGGTGTAAAATTATATATAAAAACGTCTAATAATAATTAGAAGGCTTTTATATTTAATTTAATATCAACGGGCCTTAAAAGGCCAAGTAGTGGAAGGCAACTTGGGCCACCAAGGCCCAAGTGGGGGAGGTGCCCCCTTTGCCATGGAAGGAGGCTGAATTGAAGAAGGGGGAGGACTCCTCCTCCCCTCCCTTGGCTGGCGCACCAAGGAAGGAGCCCTAGTTCTAGTTAGTCCTAGTTGACTAATTAGAGCTTGGTCTAGTTCCTCTAATCCTCATAATTAAAAGCCCAATGTGGTTTTAATCTCCTCCCTCTAATTCTCCGGCAACGATTAGCTCTGGACGGTGATGCGCTGTGGGATCGTGAAGGCTGCATGCTTGCAACTAAGTAGAGAGGCCATACTTTCAGTCTTCGGTTCGAGGGACTATTTGTGGGCGGTTCGCGGGATCGTTCATCGACGGTTCAAGGGACTCCTAGTATGATCTTCACCGATATGTTCTTTTTCCACTTCAAATTGGTGACGGTAACGATTGTGATCCCAACCTGTTATGCATCTTCATATTGATCTTGGGTATGCGTAGGCATGAAAAATTTGTTTTCTACTACGTTTCGCAACATATAAGGCTCGACTCAATACCTGAATCGGTGGGCAGGACCTACAGCTGACGAAGTTGTCTGTCGTAGGCCTAGGGCTCCATTTGATTGCTCGCTTGGGCAGGCCGCCATCATGTTTCGACCAACTATCCGCCCTGACTCTGGGAGCTGCACCGGTGCTCGAACCAGCCATCAGTTTTGCTTCTGCTGTTGTGCTCGACTAAATTGATATGGACCTGCCCATGCATGTTGCGGTTTCGGGCATTCAAATGTCACCTCTTGCGAAGGCCTCGGTGGTGCATGATGCTGCCACCATGGCTTGCATTCCTTCCGCCTTTGTGAGTGTGCTATTTGCTCCATTTGAGGTGGCTCTTTATTTTTTCTGCGGGTGTTCTTTATTTGAGGTGGCTCTTTATGGAAGGGCGAGCGGCTTGGTGACCAGCGATCATCGACGAACCACAATTATGGAACTAAAGACTGCCTAGAACAGCAAGATGTTGCACACCAGTCAAGGATGCGGCCACGTGCGACGGTCCTTCTTTTGCTCGAGGTCAGTATTCTTTCTAAACCTTTGGCGATGGTAATTTTGACTTGATGCATTTGATTATGTGAGAGATTCTTTAAATCTGTGCGATAGCTCGTCCGATCACACATGTTTCCTCCGAGTGTATCCTATGAGATGGGCTCCCCTATCGCACACCCCTCTACTAGTTCCTGATCGTAATAGTGGATTATTTGATCACGAGATCATATTTACCCTATAAAAAATTCACAAAAAATATAGTGGATTACTTGATCACTGGATCATATTTACCCTATAAAAAACTTGCAAAAAATATTGTTGTCATTCTCATTCTAACAATTGTGAAAACTTAGCTCAGATGATAGGTAGGTCCATATACATGCAAAATTGGCAAAAAAAAGATTATCCGTGAGCTAAAGATAAATCAGAAACCAAGTAGCCACTAACTTGCTTGAAATAGTCTTTAAATTACGGTAAGATAGAAATTATTATATCTGCTATGCCCATTTTTTTCACAAGCATTTGAAACTCTGACATGTGTTTTTGAAGTACCGATTATATAGAGCACGTGTGATCTAAATATCAGTTTTACATTCTTGGAGATACTCTGCAAAGTTTAGAGATGTTCTGAATTAGTTGTCTTAGATTTGTCTAGAAATAGATGTATCTAGACACGTTTTAGTGTTAGATATCCCGGTATCTAGACAAATCTAAGATAAATAATTTGGGATGGAGGTAATACATGGCATATTAGAAAAAAAAAGAAAAAGAAAAAAAAGATGTACATGGCATATTCCAAAGAAAAAAAGAAAAGAAAAGAAAAGAGATGTGCATGGCATGATTGCGAGACCTGTCCTCATCGGTTATAAAGAGCAGCATTGGTGGTGCTGGTTACGACAAATGGTTGCAAAGTGGTCATTTGACAAGTATGCATATGGGCTTTTTTGTTTGTCAGCATAAACGATAAAATGGGTCATGATTCACATGTTCGAAAAAAACTAAATGCTGTTTTAGGCCCAACAGCAGTTCTAGTTTTGTTTTTTGCGGGGACCAGCAGTTCTAGTGTAGAAACCATTTTAGTGCTGCAAATGGTTTCAGCACGGCCCTATGGCTGTGTTTGTTTCAGCTTCGGGAGCCAGTTTCTCGTGGAAAAAAGCTGAAACCGGAACAAACGACTAAACATGGGCAGCTTCGTGGAGACAGCCCAAAACAGCTTCGGCCTGTTTTACGTGTTATAGCCCAAAGCGACCAGATGCCTACTTTCCCAACGAAGCTGGTAGAGATTCGTGATTTTCCCAACGCTAACCTTGCCTATTCTAGCAATTTACAGAAAGACTGCCATGATGTGTCGATCCCATCGAGGTCCGTTCCTCGACGAAATGTACGTCGCACCCCGGGCGTTGCTAAGTGCTGGTGATCCGTCCGCTTGGAGTCGCTGATGTGTGAATGTATACTGTAATGATGTAATCAATGTTGTATGCTGCTGCTTGTTATCGATGCTATGGTGTTGCTGCTGTCGATGCCGTAATGTTGTGCATGCTGTATATGTGGTCGTGGTCGTGGCCTTCCTGAATATGTGTTCGTGGGCAACTAAATTTAAACGTAGTTATATGGATGGTCTAATTCTTTAGCTCTTTTTTGTACGGATTCTTTAGCCCATAGGACCAGCGCACCAGAACAACAACCGCCGTCGATGAAGAATAACGTAGGTTGAAAGGATTCAACCCGAAGACACACGAACGTAGACGAACAACGACGAGATCCGAGCAAATCCACCAAAGATTACACTGATCTCAGTGCTCTAAGGGCATTTCAGGCTTTTCACTAGCTCACAATCGTTTCCACAGCTGCGTTGCCAAACATCTAACCTTCACTACAGCCGTTTCCTCAGCACAACAATTTTGCCAGCACAGCAAGCCCACAGCTGAATTTGTTGAAACTGAAGTCCAAACAAACACAGCCATAGTATATACCGAGAAGCCGGTCACTGCAGATATATCACATGTACAGTTCTCCAGATATATATAGAGTGTTTTTTTTTTGTCTAAAGAAAATACATGCACCGTTTCAACATCACCGTCTAGACTATATAATTGGTATGGAGTCGCCACAACCCCAGGATGAGACGCTTGACAACAGTGTATTGACGGATGGCTGGTCGGTATACACGCACAGCACAGTACCCCTGCTACCAGTGCCTACTACTAGGACGGGCGAGTATCTTCATTCATTCCCGAAATACGCGGGTCGGCCAAAAGTAGAAAAATGCACTGCGCCCACCCAACCCACGCAGCGCACTGCACAGTAACGCTTCCTGTCAAAAGTCCAGCTCAATCATGCACGCACACACGGTAGACGCGGTGCGAACGACCCGTCGTGGCACGAGCACGCGGTGTCTGCCCGCCCGTCCGCCCCGCAGCCGCCCTCCCAAACGGGACAAGCTAGACGGCCCAAAACAAGAAAGGAAAGCAGCCTCCTACTGTGGCAGCCCGCCCCCACGACCGTCATCTCGCCTTCCATGCCATTTTCCCTGGACGGACAGACCCGTCCGAGCCGCCCTGACCTAGCCAGCCAGCCAGCCAGCATTTCCTGTTTCGTCCCGCGCCGCCGTGACCAAAAAAGCAAAAAATTAAAAAGGAAAATGCTAAAGGAAAAACTCTGCTCTTTCCCTTCTACTAGGCCTAGGGTACAGTAGAATAGTAGTATAAAAAGGACAATTGTGCTCTTTTTTTTTGCTCTGTGGTGTGTGTTTGTGGCGAGAGAAAATGATTTGGGGAAAGCAATATCGGGAGATTCGCACGTAAGATCGTTCGACACGTCGACACCGGGCGGGCCCGTGGTGGGGCATCGTGTGGCTGCAGTACCGCGGGGCCCCGCGGGTCGGGCTGGGCCAATGGTTGCTCGACAGCGGCTATGCTGCAGACCAGCCCGGTATTGCATACCGCGCTCGGGGCCAGATCCCTTTAAAAACCCCTCCCCCCACTTGCCGGAAACCTCGTTTTGGCCTGGCCATCCTCCCTCTCCTCCCTCTCTTCCGCCTCACCCAACCACCTGACAGCCATGGCTCCGCCCCCCCGCCCCCGCCTGCGCCTGTCGGAGTAGCCGTCGCGGTCTGCCGGTGTTGGAGGCTTGGGGTGTAGGGTTGGCCCCGTTCTCCAGCGGAGATGGGGCGCGGGAAGGTGCAGCTGAAGCGGATCGAGAACAAGATCAACCGGCAGGTGACCTTCTCCAAGCGCCGCTCGGGGCTGCTCAAGAAGGCGCACGAGATCTCCGTGCTCTGCGACGCCGAGGTCGGCCTCATCATCTTCTCCACCAAGGGAAAGCTCTACGAGTTCTCCACCGAGTCATGGTAAATTAAGTACGCGCTGTCTTTAAATTTCTCCCCAATCCGCCTTCGATTTCGATTTCCTGCCCGCCGTTCTGGCCCAGCGAGACGACCCGGCCGACCCCAGGGCCTTCTCCATTTCCGCGCCACTGTTTGGTTGATTCGGTTCGCTCGGTAGCTGTTTCCATCCGTTTCTGCCGTGGCTGCTTGCTCGTTTTTCTTAGAATCGATGGCGGAGCTGGCGTTCCGCGCGGCCGCGATTTCTTGCTATGGGGGGTAGGGCGTGCGACGGGTCGCCGAGCTATTTTATGCTCCGCCAGCGCCGGGAAGGTTGTTCATCTGGCGTATTTTGGGGAAATTTTGGTCCCGGAGGCGCCAGGTGGCACCCCAAGTGGAACGGTTAGGACAGTAATCTCTTGATATTTTTATCTGGCTGGGGATATTTACGTAAAAAAATTATATGGGGTTAAAGTGACATCGCAATTTAGCATGCTACCTCATCTTCTCATTTAGAATCTTACTAGACGCTACAATACCTTGTTGTCTGGCTCATCAAATCTGTGCTTGCTGCTTGAACAAATGAACCTCGTCATCTCGGTTATTTCCAGAATTTTGTTCCACAGGCTTTCCTATCATTCGTATTGCTAGCTCCGGCCATGCGGCCATTTTGTTGCTTGCCTGGAGATACTGTCTACGGCACGCACGGAGAAAAGAGTCACTTGACTAGCTAATGCATGGAATAATTGTCTGCAGCTGATGAAACTCCGGCATGAAGAGTCAAACCAAAAAGTAGAGAGTTCCTTCCAAATATAAAATGAGAGTTTCTGCAGACTTTTTCCCTTTCAACCATCATAATTTGCCTGTGATATTTGTTGGTGCTGGCGATGGTTCTTGACAAAGTAAAGGAGTCAATAAAATCACGGAGACTGATCCATTCTTTCCCCCACACGCTGACATTAGTCCATGTTAGTTTCCCGTTTCTGCCTGCTTCCATAATTCCCGGCCGGCGAAGTACTAGATCAACCTCCACGGTTTCAAAAAGTAGGAAATATCATACCATCGGAATGACCGCTGCTTAGTAAATATCCATTGTTGTTTGTAATCTTGCTGAGAAAGCAACGTTACCATTTGCCTCATGGCAAAGACCTGTATGTTGAGGTGCTAAATCTTTTCTAGTTTTGTACCACTGAGGGTATGAGTGGCGCTAACGGAAAAGGGTAAGCAAGTTTGATTGGCTTACCTTCAGCCTCCTTGGTTGTTTGAAGCATAGGTGCTTGCATGCATGTATCAAGCTGGTCACGTGATGAAAACGCGTAAGAATCAAAGTCAGTTAAATTAAGATATAAACAGATGCAGTCATATTTTAAGCTAGTGCTGCACTGTGAACTTCAGTATCTCAGATCAAAGAATTGAATAATGCTACCCCCTGTTTCTGCGCTGTTCATTTGGAAAAGACTGTCATGAACATCCTAATTGGTAGCCATGCATTTATCAGCTTGCCGGCTTTATTTTCTTTGCTCTCATTCCTTTTCATTTGGTTTGCTTTGCCTACCTCTGCATGATAGGCACGTGTAAATGCCATGCTTTGTCTAGAGCCTATGAGACAGCACGCTAATGCACCACGATGACATTCCATGGTTTAGTTTGTCGGAACTATAACTCAGGTAGCTCTGAGGATACTGACTGAATCTTGAGATCCTACTATATTCTAAAACGCATCTATAGCTGCATATAACCGACTCAGGCACAAAATCAGCATTGATCGACCAGGCATCATATGCATACACTAAAATGCAGCTAATGATGTAGCCTGATGATTTTCTGGACCTGGTTTGGATAATGGTTAATGTACCCAATTGTTATTTACTCTATGTCCTCAATCTCCTTATCAGTCGGTTAATTTACCACACTTAACAAAGGTCCAAAGCTGACATTGCAACCAACTTTACTCATCTCTGGACTAGTAAACACGAAGTAAGCTGTTAGGGACTGTGTGATGGGTCTATGTTACATGCATGTGTTGTCGGTCTATTACTTAACCAGGTCTGGGAACCAGTTATCCTCTACACCTATATATTGTGTCCCTAAACCTATATACTTAAGAGTAAAACAGAAGTTATGCCTAGGAATATCTGACTAAGCTATGGGATAGTCAACTTTCATTTTTGCTCCTGCCACATCTTTACTTAGTCCACAAATGACATATAGACAATCACCTAGAACCATTATTTAGACTTTATATCTGCTCATTACATGTATTAAATCCATGAAATAGAGGAAGCTGAATAGGCATACAATATAGTTGAAGCTCGATAGATGACTTAATAAGTGTCATATCCATTAACCATTTCACATATTTTTACATTTTTGCTGCAGTGATATTTTGCTAGCTCCCAGTTACAAGTTAATTAATATATGGAGATCCTGGGCACGTACATGTAAGCAGATCCTATCGACTTCCGTGGATCCGCTGATGGAATCGCCCTCAGGATTTCATGGCATAGTCTTGATATGTCACGAATTAGTTGTTAGTTTATTTATTTTTACATTGAGCTTTGCCCATCCAAGATGATAGAAATGTTATGTATTTAAAATGTAATCTCACAGTCATTGTTGTTGGTATGGATCGTATGCCAAAAATGTTTTACCATGAAGTCTATTAATGAAGAATATTTATGTTACAACTTTCTTGCTTTACGTTAGTTAAAATTGGTAATTTTGTTTCTTTGTGCCCCCCTTCTTGTACAACCATTTATCTTACCAAACTATGCAGCAACAAATATGCACAGTCTCTATTCACGAATTTCATATTCCCAAAAGTTAAATATTAAGAACAAAAGTTATGTTTCTACTTTTTCCAACTCATAATTTTCTGAACTCAAATTTTATAATCTGAAAACTTAATATTAACATTTTATTTGAAAAAATTTTGAATTTCTTTTTTATTATCAAAAAAGTTTGGATGACATAAATTTATGTATGAACTATTATGAAAGCACAAGCAACAATGAAAGTGTCTTTTTAAGCAAAACTTTGTGACTCATCACTCAAAATAGTTTGTGTCTGACTTTCAATATTCAAACTAACACATATTAAAGACGTATACATGTGTCTTTATATCACATGTGTGCTTTTCCTGCTTAAGGTAGTAGGACTATCTCTTTTTTGAGAAACACCGATTACAACGTAGATGCAGACACAAGCGCACATCACCACCACACATACACACTCACACAATGTTTAGTAAAGACTAAAATTGTGGAGCTTCAAGATCTTTGGAACATCATGAATGTCACCTCCTACTGAATGAATAATCCGCATAGTGCATCAAACCTTTGGTTTGATCTTCCCTGGTGGGCTGCGAGTCAAGGTTTTAAAAAAGCGGTAGGCGCTAATCGTGAATTTTGCTTATGCCTAGTGCAATGACCGCCTAGGCGCACTTATCCCTTTGTATGATAGAGGTGAAGAAGATTTTACAGCAATGAGATCGATGGCGCGAAGCCCGGAGGGAGGTATCAGTGGTGAGTTGGAGTGAGAAATCCCTCCTCTGATTCAACCTTCCTTGACAACATAGCCCAAACAAGGCCCACTAAGAAACCCTAATCTTCTAATGCATCTAAACCGTCCATTTTCTCTGCATTCCCCATCTCTCTCTATCGTTAGGTCTCACTTTCCTTTGTCATTTGTATGTAGCGACAATGGTGGCGTGTCTAGCTTCTTCCTTGCATTTGCTTCTCCTTTCCTACCGGCGAAAAAGATCTCATCGGTCATGGAGAACCTAGTTAGGCGCCTAAACCTCCGCCTATGGAGGCGGTAGTCTGCTCATCGCCTAGGCGCGCTTAAATGGCTCCTTTTCATTGTCTTTTTTTCTATGTTGGGAGTACAACCGCACTCCTAACCCACTAACCACAGGCTGGTTCTCATCTAGTACTTTCACAATTGTACCACTTTTATCTCACAAACACGAGGGGATTGTGGTGGAGAGTCATTTATTACAACTTTGATAATCAACATTCAAAGAAGTATTCAAGTCTATGAAGATCTTCTGAAAAATGTGTTTTGTCCAAGGCAAAAATATATCTTTGTTTTTTCATACCGAGATACGAAAGACCATATTCTTGTACCAATTTTTTCTAGTGGTTATGCTATATCATGAATAACACCTATATTTTTTCTTTCAAAATGGGCACAATGTACTCAAAATTTACGACGTTCATAGGGTTAGGATGGGGTGTACTTAGTATTTTATGTGAAATATGTAGTAACATGTTTTTTTGGGTATGCATATTCCTTTACACATGGATTAAAGAGTTTTCTACAAGAAAAATTATTACAAGATGCATATGTTTTGCCATCTAATTGTTTAAGATATTCTTACATTTAGGTAAATTTTGAGTCGCCTATGTGCTATTTTTCTCCACATAAATA